>NW_026652860.1:13823-21589 GCF_009828535.3 Hylobates moloch
CTTCAATTTTGTTAGTTGAATGTGCAGATCAGAAAGAAGTTTCGCAGAATGCTTCTGTGTAGTTTTTATTTGAAGTTATTCCTTTTTCCACTATAGGGCCGTTGGCGCTCTAAATGTCCACTTGCAGTTTCTACAGAAAGAGTGTTTCAGAACTGCTCCATCAAAAGTAAGCTTCAACTCTCTTAGTTGAATGCACGGATCAGAAAGAAGTTTCTTAGAATGATTCTGTGTAGTTTTTATTTAAAGTTATTCCTTTTTCCACTATAGGCCCGTTGGCGCTCTAAATGTCCCCTTGCAGTTTTTACAGAAAGAGTGTTTCAGAACTGCTCACTCAACAGTAAAATTCAACTCTGTAGTTGAAGGCACAGATCAGAAAGTAGTTTTCCAGAATGCTTCAGTGTAGTTTTTATTTGAAGATATTTCTTTTTCCAGTACAGGCCCCTTAGCGCTCCGAATGTCCACTTGTAGTTTCCACAGAAAGTGTGTTTCAGAACTGCTCAATCAAAAGTAATTTTCAACTCCGTTTGTTGAATGCACTGAAAAGATAGAAGTTTCAAGACTGCCTCTGTGTAGTATTTATTTGAAGATATTCCCTTTTCCATTATAGGCCCCTTAGTGCTCCGAATGTCCAAATGCAGTTTCTACAGAAAGAGTGTTTCAGAGCTGCTCAATAAAAAGTAAGCTTCAATTCTGTTAGTTGAATGCACAGAAAAGAAAGCATTTTCACGGAATGCTTCTGTGTACGTTTTAGTTGAAGGTATTCCTTTTTGCTCTTTGGGCTCCTTAGCGTTCTGAATGTCCACTTGCAGTTTCTACAGAAAGAGTGTTTGAGAACTACTCAACCAAATGTAAGGTTCAACTCTGTTAGTTGAATGCACAAAACAGAAAGAAGTTTCACAGAATGCTTCTGTGTAGTTTTTATTTGAAGATAGTACTTTCTCCACTATAGGCCCCTTACCACTCCGAATATCTCGTTGCAGTTTCTACAGAAAGAGTGTTTCAGGACTGCTCAATCAAAAGTAAGCTTCAACTCTGTTAGTTGAATACACAGAACAGAAAGAAGTTTTACAGAATGCTTCTGTGTAGTTTTTATTGGAAGATATTCGTCTTTCCACTATAGGCCCCTTAGCTCTCTGAATGTCCTCCTGCAGTTTCTTCAGAAAGAGTGTTTCAGAACTGCTCAATCAAAAGTAAGGTTGAACTCCATTAGTTGAATGCACAGAAGAGAAATTAGTTTCACAGAATGCTTCTGTGTAGTTTTTATTTGAGGATATTTCTTTTTCCTCTATAATCCCCTTCGCGCTCCGAATATCCACTTGCAGTTTCTACAGCAAGAGTGTTTTAGAACTGCTCAATCAAAGGTAAGCTTTAACACTGTTAGTTGAATGCACAGAATAGAAATTACTTTCACAGAATGCTTCTGTGTAGTTTTTACTCGAAGATATTCCTTTTTCGACTGTTGGCCGCTTTTGGGCTCCGAATGTCCACTTACAATTTCTACAGAAAGCGTGTTTTAGAACTGCTCAATGAAAAGTAAGCTTCCATTTCTACATAAAATGTTTCAGAATGCTCAAAAAAAAAACTTCAAACTACATATTGAATCACAGAAAGAAAAAATTTCAAGAATCTTCACATTTCTTTTTCCACTATAGGTGCCTTAGCGCTCCGAATATCCACTTCCAGTTTCTACAGAAAGAGTGTTTCAGGACTGCTCAATCAAAACTAGGGTTCAACACCGTTAGTTGAATGCACAGAACAGAAAGAAGTTTCACAGAATGCTTCTGTGTAGTTTTTATATGAAGATATTCCTTTTTCCACTATAGGAACTTTAGAGCTCCGAATGTCCCCTTGCAGTTTCTACAGAAAGAGTGTTTTAGAGCTGCTCAATCAAAAGTAAGCTTCAACTCTGTTAGTTGAATACACTGAACAGAAAGAGTGTTTCAGGACTGCTCAATCAAAACTAGGGTTCAACATCGTCAGTTGAATGCACAGAAGAGAAATTACTTTCACAGAATGCTTCTGTGTAGTGTTTATTTTTAGATATTTCTTCTTCCACTATAGGCCCCTTAGCGTCCGAATGCCCACTTGCAGTTTCTACACAAAGAGTGTTTCAGGACTGCTCAATGAAAAGAAAGCTTCAACCCTGTTAGTTGAATGCACAGAAGACAAAGAAGTTTCACAGAATGCTTCTGTGTAGTTTTTATTTGAAGATACTAATTTTTCCACTATAGGCCCCTTAGCTATCCGAATGTCCACTTCCCGTTTCTACAGAAAGAGTGTTTCAGAACTGCTCAATCAAAAGTAAGCTTCAACTCCATTAGTTGAATGCACAGAACAGAAATTACTTTCACAGAATGCTTCTCTGTGGTGTTTATTTGTAGATATTTCTTTTTCCACTATAGGCCCCTTAGCGCTCGGAATGTCCCATTGCAGTTTCTACAGAAAGAGTGTTTCAGAACTGCAATATCAAAAGTAAGCTTCAACTCTGTTAGTTGAATGCACAGAACAGAAAGAAGTTTCACAGAATCCTTCTGTGTAGTTTTTATTTGAAGATATTCCTTTTTCCACTATAGGCCCCTTAGTGCTTCGAATTTCCCCTTGCAGTTTCTACAGAAACAGTGTTTCAGAACTGCTCAATAAAAAGTAAGCTTCCACTCTGTTAGTTGAATGCACAGAATACAAAGAAGTTTCACAGAATGCTTCTGTGTAGTTTTTATTTGAAGATATTCCTTTTTCCACTATAAGCCCCTTAGCTCTCTGAATGTCCACTTTCAGTTTCTACAGAAAGAATGTTTAAGAACTGCTAAATCAAAAGTAAGGTTCAATTCCATTACTTGAAAGTACAGAACAGAAATAAGATACACAGAATGCTTCTGTGTAGTATTTATTTGAAAATATTTCTTTTTCCACTATTGGCCCATTTGCGCTCCGAATGTCCAATTGCAGTTTCTACAGAATGAGTGTCTCATAACTGCTCTATCAAAAATAAGCTTCAACTCTGTTAGTTGAATGCACAGAACAGAAAGAAGTTTCACAGAATGCTTCGGTGTAGTTTGTATTTGAGGACATTCCTTTCTCCACTATAGGCCCATTAGCGCTCCGAATTTCCCGTTGCAGTTTCTACAGAAAGAGTGTTTCAGGACTGCTCAATGAAAAGTAAGGTTCAATTCCGATAGTTGAAAGTACAGAACAGAAATTAGTTTCACAGAATGCTTCTGTGTAGTATTTATTTCAAAATATTTCTTTTCCACTATTGGCCCCTTTGCGCTCCGAATGTTCATTTGCAGTTTGTAAAGAAAGAGTGTTTCAAAACTGCTCAATCAAAAGAAAGCTTAAACTCAGTTAGTTGAAGCACAGAACAGAAAGAACTTTCACAGAAAGCTTCTATGTAGTTTTTATTTGAAGATATTCCTTTCTAAACTATAGGCCCCTTACACTACGAATGTCCACTTGCAGTTTGTACAGAAAGAGTGTTTCAGAACTGCTCAATCAAAAGTAATGTTCAACTCCGTTAGTTGAATGCACAGAACAGAAAAAAGTTTCACAGAATGCATCTGTGTAGTTTTTATTTGAAGATATTCCTTTTTTCCAATATGGGCCCCTTAGCGCTCGGATTGGCCACTTGCAGCTTCTACAGAAAGAGTGTTTCAGAACTGTTCAATCAAAAGTAAGGTTCAACTCTGTTAGTTGAATGCACAGAACAGAAATTAGTTTCACAGAATGTTTCTGTGTAGTTTTTACTTGAAGATATTTCTTTTTCCACAATGGGCCCCTTAGCGCTCTGAATGTCCACTTGCAGATTCTACAGAAAGAGTTTTTCAGAACTGCTCAATAAAAGGTAAGCTTCAGCACTGTTAGTTGAATGCACAGAAAAGAAAGAAGTTTCACAGAATGCTTCTGTGTACTTTTTATTTAAAGATATTCCTTTTTCCACCATAGGCAACTTAGCGCTCGGAATATCCACTTGCAGTTTCTACAGAAAGAGTGTTTCAGAACTGCTCAAACAAATGTAAGATTCAACTCAGTTGAATGCACAGAACAGAAAGAAGATTCACAAAATTCTTCTATGTAGTTTTTATTTTAAGATATTAATTTTTCCACTATAGGCCCCTTAGCGCTCCGAATGTCCCATTGCAGTTTCTACAGAAAGATTTTTTCAGAAATGCTCAATCAAAAGTAAGCTTCAACTCTGTTAGTTGAATGCACACAATGGAAAGAAGTTTCACTGAATGTTTCTATGTGGTTTTATTGGAAGATAATGCTTTTTCCACTATAGGCCCCTTAGCGCTCCGAATGTCCACTCGTAGTTTCTACATAAAGAGTGTTTCAGAACTGCTCAATCAAAAGTAACCTTCAACTCCGTTAGTTGAATGCACAGTACAGAAAGAAGTTTCACAGAATTCTTCTGTGTACATTTTATTTGAAGATATTCCTTTTTCCACTACAGGCCCCTTACCGCTCCAAAAGTCCACTTGCATTTTCTACAGAAAAAGTGTTTCAGAACTGCTCAATCAAAGGTAAGGTTCAAATCTGTTAGTTGAATTCACACAACAGAAAGAAGTTTCACAGAATTCTTCTGTGTAGTTTTATTTGAAGATATTCTTTTTTCCAGTATAGGCCACTTTGCACTCCGAACGTCCGCTTGCAGTTTCTACAGAAAGAGTGTTTCAGGGCTGTTCCACCAAATGTAAGCTTCAACTCTGTTAGTTGAATGCATGGAACAGAAAGAAGTTTCACAGAATGCTTCTGTGTAGTTTTTATTTGAAGATATTGCTTTTTCTACTATAGGAAATTGAGCACTCCAAATGTCCACTTGCAGTTTCTAGAGCAAGACTGTTTCAGAACTGCTCAATCAAAAGTAAGCTTCAACTCTGTTAGTTGAATGCACAGAACAGAAAGAAGTTTAACAGAATGCTTCTGTGTAGTTTTTATTTGAAGATATTTCTTTTTCCAGTATTGGCCCTTTAGCGCTCCGAATATCCCCTTGCAATTTCTACAGAAAGAGTGTTACAGAACTTTTCAAGCAAATGTAAGGTTCAACTCTGTTAGTTGAATGCACGGAACAGAAAGACGATTCACAGAATATTTCTGTGTAGTTTTTATTTGACGATATTTCTTTCTCTACTTAAGGAAATTGAGCACTCTGAATGTCCACTTGCAGTTCCTACAGAAAGAGTGTTTCAGAACTGCTCAATCAAAAGTAATCTTCAACTCTGTTAGTTGAATGCACAGAACAGAAAGAAGTTTCACAGAATGCTTCTGTGTAGTTTTTATTTGACGATATTTCTTTTTCTACTTAAGGAAATTGAGCACTCCGAATGTCCACTTGCAGTTCCTACAGAAAGAGTGTTTCAGAACTGCTCAATCAAAAGTAGGCTTCAACTCTGTTAGTTGAATGCACAAAACCAAAAGAAGTTTCGCAGAATGCTTCTGTGTAGATTTTATTTGAAGATATTCCTTTTTCCTCTATAGGCCCCTTAGCCCTCTGAATGTCCACTTGCAGTTTTTACAGAAAGAGTGTTTCAGAACTGCTCAATCAAAGTAAGGTTTAACTCTGTTAGTTGAATGCACAGTTCAGAAAGAAGTTTTGCAGAATCCTCTGTGTAGTTTTTATTTGAAGATATTTCCTTTTCCACAATTGGCCCCTTAGTGCTCCGAATGTTCCCTTGCAGTTTCTACAGAAAGCGTGTTTCAGAACTGCTCAATCAAAAGGAAGCTTCAGTTCTGGTAGTTGAATGCACAGAATAGAAAGTAGTTTCACAGAACGCTTCTGTGTAGTTTTTATTTGAAGATACTCCTTTTTCCACTACAAGCCCTTTAGCGCTCCGAGTGCCCCCTTGCAGTTTCAACAGAAAGAGGGTTTCACAACTGCTCAATCAAAAGTAAACTTCAACTCAGTTAGTTGAATGCACAGAACAGGGAGAAGTTTCAGAGAATGCTTCTGTGTAGTTTTTATTTGAAGGTATTCCTTTTTCCACTATAGGCCACTTAGCGCTCCGAGTGTCCACTTGCAGTTTCTACAGAAAGAGTGTTTCATAACTGCTCAAACAAAAGTAAGGCTCAACTCTGTAAGTTGAATGCACCGAAAAGAAAGAAGTTTCCCAAAATGTTTCTGTGTAGTTTTTATTTGAAGGTATTTCTTTTCGAATTATAGGCCACTTAGTGCTCCGAATGTCCCCTTGCAGTTTCCACATAAAGAGTGTTTCAGAGCTTCTCAATCAAAAGTAAGGTTCAACACTGTTAGTTGAATGAACAGAAAGGAAAGATGTTTGACAGAATGATTCTGTGTAGTTTTTATTTTAAGATATGTCTTTTTCAATATAGGCCCCTTAGCGCTCCGAATTTCCACTTGCAATTTATACAGAAAGAGTGTTTCAGAACTGCATAATCAAAACTAAGCTTCAACTCTGTTAGGTGAATGGACAGAACAGAACGATGTTTCACAGAATGCTTCTGTGCAGTTTTAATTTGAAGATATTCCTTTTTCCACTGTAGGCCACTTAGCGCTCCAAATGTCCACTTGCAGTTTCTATAGAGTGTTTCAGAACTGCTCAATCAAAAGTAATGTTCAACTCTGTTAGTTGAACGCAAAGAACAGAAAGAAGTTTCACAGAATGCTTCTGTGTAGTTTTTATTTGAACATATTTCATTTTCCACTAATGCCCCCTTAGCACTCCGATACTCCCCTTGAAGTTTATACAGAAAGAGTGTTTCAGAACTGCTAAATCAAAGGTAAGCTACAACTCTGTTAGTTGAATGCACAGAACAGATAGAAGTTTCATAGAATGCTTCTGTGTAGTTTTTATTTGAAGATATTACTTTTTCCACTATAGGTCCCTTAGCGCTCCGAATGTCCACTTCCAGGTTCTACAGAAAGAGTGTTTCAGAACTGCTGAATTAAAGTAAGCTTCAACTCTGTTAGTTGAATGCACAGAACAGAAAGAAGTTTTACAGAATGCTTCTGTGTAGTTTTATTTTTTTATATTTATTTTTTTTTATTTTTTTTTATTATGCTTTAGGGTTTTAGGGTACATGTGCACAATGTGCAGGTCTGTGACATATGTATCCATGTGCCATGTTGATTTCCTGCACCCATTAACTCGTCATTTAGCATTAGGTGTATCTCCTAATGCTGTCCCTCCCCCCTCCCCCCACCACACAACTGTCCCCTGAGTGTGATTTTCCCCTTCCTGTTTCCATGAGTTCTCATTGTTCATTTCCCACCTATGAGTGAGAACATGCGGTGTTTGGTTTTTTGTCCTTGCGATAGCTTACTGAGAATGATGTTTTCCTGTTTCATCCATGTCCCTACAAAGGACAGGAACTCATCATTTTTTATGGCTGCATATTATTCCATGGCATATATGTGCCACATTCTATTAATCCAGTCTATCATTGTTGGACATTTGGGTTGGTTCCAACTCTTTGCTATTGTGAATACTGCCGCAATAAACATACGTCTGCATATGTCTTAATAGCAGCATGATTTATAGTCCTTTGGGTACATACCCAGTAATGGGATGGCTGGGTCAAATGGTATTTCTAGTTCTAGATCCCTGAGTGCTCAATTTCCTAAAGTAGAAAAAGCAATATCTTCAAATAAAAACTACACAGAAGCATTCTGTAAAACTTCTTTCTGTTCCGTGGATTCAACTAACAGAGTTGAACCTTACATTTGGTTGAGCAGTTCTGAAACATTCTTTCTGTAGAAACTGTAAGAGGGTATTCGCAGCGAAAAGGGGCCTATAGTGGAAAAAGGAATATCT
>NW_026652861.1:0-21571 GCF_009828535.3 Hylobates moloch
TATCTTATTGCTATGTAGAGTCTGTTTTGTCAATCTTATGTTCTATATTTTAATATTAATGCTAGTCATTTGTGTCTAAACTCCAAAGGGAGGGAGTATAATGAGGCATTTCAACCTCCCTTCCCATCATAGTCTGAACTCGTTTTTCAGGTTTTCTTTGGAATCCCCTTGACCAAAGTGGTGTCCATTTCATTTGGTGGAGGGCTTAAAATTTAATTATTGGTTTACAACATTAAGTGCTGTCCCAAATATTTTATAAATGTTGAATAATATTTATAATTGTACATATATATGTATTATATATGTATGCATATGCGCGTGTATATTCCTCAATACTACCCCGAGAGGTAATTACTAGTGTTAATCCCATTTTATAAATTGGGAAACTGAGACACAGAGATATAGAGAAACTTATCGAAGTTCACACAGCAATCAGCAGTGACAAGATTTGAGCCCACATGCTCTGGCTCCCAGAGTCCTTGTTCTTAACTATCACAAGATGCTGCTACTCTTTGGGGTTTCACTTTCGTGGTGGTGGCTTTTCTAAAATATTGGGAGAATCTCAACAGTGTGTTCATTTTTTATTTTTTATTTTTGAGATTCCTTCTTTGCTAATATGTACAAGCTATTCATTTAATTAAACATGCATTTGAAAGAATGAGAAATCTATCTGGGTAGGAAAGTACCAGTGGCCAGCATTCAGTGTATGGCTTTTTGCCATTCTTTCTGAGTGTCAACAGCTACCTAGGGCACTGCTCTTTTCATTGGGCTATATATCCTCAATTATTGCTTCCACTTGGTACAGTAAGGGGGTTAGATATCTCTGCAACTCCTTACTTGGAAGAAAAAGAGGTTGCAGTGGCTTAATTGACTAATGAATAATTTCTTTTGACTATATAAAACTTCACAATTCCTTTATAAAAAAAACATAAGTTGAATTAACTAACAAATAGTAAATTAGAAAAATACATTTGTAATGCATATTCATAGTTAATATTTAATAGCCTTAATAAAAAATACACCTTACAAATCCATAGACAAAGGCATACGTCAAAGTAGAAAAATGGTAAATGGTCATAAAAAGAAAATGCAAAACAAGGATATCCTTGAATTATATTTTGTATTTCCTACTGAGGAAGTATAATATAAAACACATCACTTTTGCAAAGGTAAAAAAGTTAGCGGTGTGCAGAGTTAATTAAGATATCTCATACAACATTGCTGGGCATATAAATTGATACAACTTTTCAGATTTTCCATTTGGCAATCCTAACCTCAATCAGTTAGGATTAAGTTCAGCTACAGCAGAAACCTCCAAATAAAAGAATACTTAAAAATATTAAAGTTTTACTCTCACATAAGCATTTTTAAACCAAGATTAAATATACACCTAAGAAAGAGAACTTATTAAACGATTCATAATATACTTAAGAGGATGAAAGAATATCTGTCCCATGAAAAAGAAATATGCTGTTATGAAAATGATTTCTGATTTCTCTCAAAACATCAGAAGATCCATTAATAATGAGCCAGAATGTCTGCATGAGATTAATCTGTGGAATTAAGTAGCAGCCATCACCTTTAGAAGGGGGTTATATTCAATAAAGTTAAAATGATTAAATAATTTATGATACATCCATTTAATGAAAATGTGCAACCACTGAAAAAAATGAGGTAGAAATAACTGTATCAGTATCAATATTTTTTAAAAAGTAAAACTCAAAAGTTATAGAAGAGTACATACAGTGTAAATTCATTTATGTAAATATAAGTTTGTGTATCTACTTGTAAATAAATCACATATATGTAAAAAAATCTGAATATATATATATATTTAATTGGTTTTCTCTGAGATTTAGAGGATTATTTACTGTCATTTAAATTTTGAGGTGATATTTTCATATTTATATGCATCTGTTATTTAATTTATTGTTTAATGGATACTATCAAACGCCTTAAGCAGCTACTGTGTGCCAGGCAAAATAATTTATATAAATGTCATACTTTCACAAATAAACTAAAGATATTTCTGTTAAGATAAAATTAAATACAGTAACCAAAATAAATGAAGAGTCTAAGTCTGATCCTTCTGGGAAACCTTTTAGTGAAATAAAATCTGAAGAAAAGATAAAAATTGGCAAATATTATCCAGTGAGGCCTATAATCATAAAGCATTAATAGTCATCCTCCAGTATCTACTTTGTAACTAAGAAATACTTTATTTGTTCTGTGAGTTTTGGTATAGTAGTTTATTCTGAGACAATAAAGAAACTGAACATTATTAATATCCATTTACAGGAAATTATATTTCATTTTAGTTAAAATGAATGCATCCTATTAAAATGGTTTCTACTTAATGACAATTTCTAAAGTATAGTTGCCAAGAATTTTAACAACTATCTTTATTGTTTCTATAAATCTTGACAAGGTAAAGTGCATGAATATGGGCATGTGACGGCTGCAACAAGCTGAGTGATGACAAATTATAGAGAAGCTGTGAGAAAATATAGATTATCAAGTGCTAACTATGGAATGCACAGATATTAATATATCAAAAATACTCTGATATGGTTTATTTCAAATTGTCATTGATTTGAAAATTCTTTAGCAAATTTGAAACTAATTTAGGCTTAATGGCTCTTTTGCAATCTGAGAATGATACGTTCTACCATTATCATTGTTATATAATAATCTTTCTATTTATTGATCTATTTTACTTTTATTAATTTTTAAAACAGTGATTCAAGTATGAATCACTTACACTCATCTTGATAATGCACAAGTTTTGTTGCAGTAATGAAAATTGACATTATTGTATTATTTTAAAATGACTCATTGATAATATTTATGTAGTATTTCCTCACATGCTTTGAAAGTGCTGCCTCAGAATCGACAAACATGAGCACTTGGTAGAATCATGACATGAATGTTTAACTCTAATTTAGCTTAGTCATGCTTTGCTAGTAATACAAATGACTCAATTATGCAGCAATGGTCTGTGAAAGTGAGGATCACTATACTATCACCAAGTCACAATATTGCTTTGGACCATTACTACAGAATGCAATAATGGTTTTTCATAAGTAACACTGTGGTGAAGATGAGACAGCAACAGTCAGGATTAATTTTTCGCATTATATATAAACTACTGAGAGCATTCAAGACTTTAACACTTATACTTTAACATTTATTTTTAATTGAAAAATAAAAATTATATAAATTTATTATGTACAACATTTTTGAAATATGTATACATTGTGAAATAGCTAAATTGAGCTAAATAAAATATCAATTCCTTCACATACTTACAATATTTTAATAGTGGAAACACTTGAAAATTTCCTATCTTAGCACTTTTCTAGACTACAATATTTTGTTATTAAGTATAGTCACCATGTTGCACGATAGATCTCCTGAACATATTTATACTTACATTTTAAAATGACACATTATTTCATTAATATTTTTTATTTAATTACTTTGGAATTGTGAGTTTTGTTCAAGTGAAAATTCTGAAATTTGCTTTCTCAACTATATTCTTTTATAGCTACAACTTTCCTAAAAGGACACACATCGGAAATGAATGTATAGCCTGGTAGAATTGTCTCATTCCTATTTCTCATTAAAGTAATAATTGTTGGTGATTACCTTCTTTTGTCAAGTATATCCTTAGTATAGGATAATCAAAATTTACTTGGATCAGAACAACTTCATCTTAAATAAAATCTTGGAGTTTTACTTTTAGTATTTCCTAAAGTCAAAGAAAAGACATAAACACAGCCACATTAAATGTCTGAAGTAAAACCTGGAGTCGCAGAACAGAAGAAAAGTATGGTAGGTTAGGAACAAGGTAAGAAAATTGGTATACTTCATGGCCAGGCACAGTGGCTCACACCTGTAATCCCAACACTTTGAGAGGGTGAGGCGGGCAGATCACCTGAGGTCAGGAGTTCGAGACCAGACGGCCAACACAGTGAAACTCTGTCTTTACTAAAAATACGAAAATTAGTCAGGTGTGGTAGTGGGCACCTGTAATCCCAGCTACTCAGGAGGCTGAGGCAGGAGAATCACTTGGACCAGGGAGATAGAGGTTGCAGTGAGCTGAGATCGTGCCATTGCATTCCAGCCTGGGTGACAAGGTGAGAAACCATATCAAAAAAAAAAAAAAAAAAAAAAGATATACTTCCTAATGGGTCACAAAAACATCTAATTCCACCATTACAAGCCAGGAGAAAAGTTTTCAACTTCTATTGCCTTTGAAACACATGTCTGTTCCCTTCTATGATGACAGAGGGTTTGAGAACATATTGTGTGTCAGTAGCTTGAAAGTTTTCAGTACTGGAATGGTAAGTTAAAGGAAAAACAACTCTGTACTGATCATACTAAATACTGGTGCAGAGCCATATATATTTTGCTAATGAGGAAGCAGATTAGATTTATTTTATTTTATTTTATTTTTTATTTTATTTTATTTTATTTTTTTGAGATGGAGTCTCACTCTGTCGTCAGGCTGGAATGCAGTGGCACGATCTCGGCTCACTACAACCCCCACCTCCCATGTTCAAGCTATTCTCCTGCCTCAGCCTCCCGAGTAGCTGGGACAACAGGCTCGTGCCACCATGGCTGGCTCATTTTTTTTGTAATTTTTTTTAGTAGAGAGGGGGTTTCAACATGTTGGCGAGGATGGTCTCGAACTGCAGACCTCATGATCCGCCCGCCTCAGCCTCCCAAAGTGCTGGGATTACAGGCATGAGCCACTGTGCCCGGCTTCAGATTAGATATTTTTAAAAGACAGAAGTTGTTTGACTTCGTGCAAGAATCTTCCAAATAGGGTCAGAACAGGGTGATTGAAGAGAATTAACTTTTAGCAAGCTTGATAGGTACTGGCTAAATAATTTTAACTATTTTAAATTATTTAGTTTTCAAAATAATCTTATGAGGTGCTACACAAATTTTGTCTGAGGTTCAGACAAACTAAAATCCTTGTCCAGCAGGTCAAAGCTTGATAAAAATTAAGCCTGAATTCAAAATTAATTTTGTTAACTCCCAGTTAGCCTCATTTTTGTGAATGAGGCAACTAATCTTTGTGATGGAATCTGATTCAGTAGCAAGATAAACAGTGTGAAAACAAGACTTCTGCAAGTTTCTAGGTCATGTACTACTTCTGTTGATAGCCATAAGATAATTAAAAAACTAAATAGAGTGAGATAAACATCATCTTTTCTTTGGTTTGACTTTATTACAGAAACACACATGGAAAGTCAAACTACGCAAGCGTTGTTCTCCCAACTCAGTGAACAGCCATAAACCTATTCCAATAACAACCTTCAGTAGAAAAATATCACCATGTTAGGTTGGAGATACCTAAAACAACAGTCAATAGCAGCTTTTCCTTTGACCTGAGAGAATGAATCTATACCAGGCCTGAAATTAAGGTTTAATATTAAGGGCTACCACAACATCCAGCATGCACTGGAAAGTCGTGAATAGCCTAACTGCAAATTCCCCTCTCCATCTTTTATTATTTTATTACATCTTGATATCCTATTTATATATTTTATTCCCACAGATAAGGTCACCTAGTGCAACAATACTCCTTAGCAAAAGGATCAGGAGGAGTTCTTACTTCCCTGAGTAGCAGGTTTTAGTCCCCTGCCAGCTAGTGAAATTATTCAAACAAACTGATCTCTTCTGCCAGTGAGAACCAAGAGGCACCTCAATTTCTTGATACTACAAAGCATTCATTCTGCTCCAGAATGCAGTCCCTGTGTAGACATGACTGGTGTGTGATATCTTCTTGAGTACATGTGGTGAATAAACTGCTCTCAATCACATCTGTCCAGTGTCATATGTCCTGTGGTTGGTTATCTCCATAACCATAGGGCAGAAATCCTTTCCTCAACAATGAGTTAAATAGGAGGCAATTAGAAAAAAGAAAAAAAAAAACAGCACAGACATCTCATTTACATGATGAAGAAGTAGAAACTCTGCATGAGATGTGCTAAGTAAATATGCATATTTACATATGTGTCTGTGTATTTTAAATATATTTCTTGTGTTACTACTATTTACCAGGCATTGTGCTACTACTAAAGAGACAGCGAAAAACAATAGTCACAGTCCTTGGCTTTTAGAGAGTTAATAATTGTCAATATTACAAAGTTTACTAATTCCTTATTCTTCAATCATGTCACATAATTTAGTTTTTGTATTCCAACTAGATTTTGGGTTCTCTAAGATGTTCTTTTAATCACTTCCATAGAGTTCATGTTCAATATATCTAGTTGATTGATTCATCTGTACTAAATATTTACTAAAATATGTCTGTGACATCATAAAGGTGTATGGTGAAGTTTGCTACTATAAAGGAATTAAACTATGGGGTTGAATTGAATTGCATTTTTTCTCACTGTTAAGATATGTTCAATTAATTTTAATAATAAATGAGAATAAGAGTTATGTTTTGAATAACAACTTGTATTTTAACATATTTTAGGTAAATTTGTTTGAGTGGTAAGTCCCTTTATTTTTCCTGTCTGCTTTCAAGTATTTACATGGTAGAGGTATTTAACATATTCCAAATAGCTTAGTACTATAGTAAAGACATGAGAAAATGATAAGTATTCCCACAGTCAGCCTGCCAGTAGTGCTTAATGCTACTGCATAATTATGGACAAATATCAAAGAGGTGAATAGCCCAATCCCTGACATAAAGAAGATTAAAAATACTCAAATGATCTCAGAATGTCCCACCAGAAACTCTGTGTCAACTTGAGTACTACCTATTTACTTAGAATTAGGTCATATTAGCATTTCAACTCAGCCTATTTCTTTCATTCACCACAAAACAACTCAAGTGGGACCTTCTTCTACCTCTTAGCTCTTCAAAAATATATTTATGTATCTCTATTAGGCTTGATCTAAATTTTACTGGATCCACATTGCTTTTAAAACTCTAAATAAGGAGAATAAAAAATACATATCACCAAGAGAATCATAAAGCATCTGCTTCTCTTAAATAGTTTCCCATTTAGGATCCAGTCTAGAAATTCCCTGCCAAATCTCTAAACCATTTGCTCTCTGGCCAGACTCCCTGAAATTCAGAATTTCAGAAATTCGTCATCCCTTCCTTTTTTATTTAGTCTATGTATTACACGCGCTTTTGAAATTGAATCACATGATATTCCTTTTCTATAATTGCCAATTATAGCAGTTGGCTGGAAAAAATAAACTGCCAGTTTTATTTCAAGTTGCTCATCTTTAATTCAGCTGAGCTTTAACTTAGACTTGAATGACTATTGGCTTAGAGACCCCAAACCACAGCCAGACTTATAGTTAGTAGAATTTTCGGAAACTTCAAGTGTTTCTTATCCCTCCCTGACTCAAGGCAATAATATATCAGTCTTAATTGAAAGTTTAAGACCAATTCATCTTCACTAAGACATGTTTCATACTTTTCAGTGCCTTTCTCATCAAAAAGAATTGCTAATAAGAATTTAAAAAAGAAACTAGTCAGTTCCCATAAAAATATTTATGCCTTAAGACAAGGCACCACTCCTATTCAATATGTTACTGGAAGTCCTAGCCAGAGCAATCAGGAAAGATAAAGAAATAAA
This sequence comes from Hylobates moloch, assembly GCF_009828535.3. Taxonomy (NCBI): domain Eukaryota; kingdom Metazoa; phylum Chordata; class Mammalia; order Primates; family Hylobatidae; genus Hylobates; species Hylobates moloch. The sequence goes on from NW_026652861.1 coordinate 7,617, forward strand.
GGGCATTTAACTAGGAAGAGGAAGCCAAATTATCTCTGTTTGCAGAAAACATGATTCTATATCTAGAAAATCTCATAGTCTAGGCCCAAAAGCTCCTTTAGCTGCTGAACAAATTCAGCAATGTTTCAGGATACAATATCAATGTATAAAAGTCACTAGCATTTCTATACTTCAACAACAGCCAAGCCAGAAGCCAAACTGGAAAGACAATCACATTCACAATTGCCAAAAAAAGTGTAAAATACCTGGAAATATAGCCAATTAGGGAGGTGAAAGATCTCTACAAAGAGAATTATAAAACACTGCACCAAGAAATCAAAGAAGACACAAACAAATGGAAAAGCATTACATGCTCATGCATAGGAAGAATCAATATCATTAAAATAGCTATACTGCCTAAAGCAATTTACAGATTCAATGGTTTTCATATCAAACTACCAACAACATTCTTTACAGAACTAGAAAAAAACTATTTTAAAATTTATATGAAACAAAAAGATCCCGAATAGCAAAGGCAATAATATGCAAAAAGAACAAAGCTGGAGATATCACATTATCCAACTTCAAACTACACTACAGGGCTACAGTAACCAAAACAGCATGGTACTGGTACAAAAACAGAAACATAGACCAATGGAACAGAATAGATAGCCCAGAAATAAGGCCACACACCTATATCCATCTGATGTTTGACAAAGCTGACAAAAACAAGCAATGGAGAAAAGATTCCCTATTCAATAAATGGTGCTGGGAGAATTGGCTAGCCATATGCAAAAGATTGAAGCTGGACCCTTTCCTTACACCATATACAAAAATTAGCTCAAGATGGATTAAAGACTTGAATGTAAAACACAAAACTATAAAAACCCTGGAAGACAACCTAGGTTATACCATCCTGGACATAGAAAGAGGCAAAGGTTTCATGACAAAAAACACCAAAAGCAATCACAACAAATGCAAAATTTCATAAGTGGGATCTAATTAAACTTAAGAGTTTCTGCACAGCAAAAGGAACTATGAAGAGAGTAAACAGATAACCTACAGAAAGGGAGAAAATATGCATCTGACACAGGTCTAATATCCAGCATCTATAAGGAACTTAAACAAATTTACAAGAGAAGAACAAACCACCCCATTAAAAAGTAGGCAAATTACATGAACAGATAACTTGTCAAAAGAATATATACATGTGGCCATGAGTATATGAAAAAAAACTCCAGATTACTCATAATTAGAGAAATGCAAATCAAAACCATAATGAGATACCACCTCACACCAGTCAAAATGGCTATTATTAAAAAGTAAAAAAAAAAAATAACAGAGGCTAGTGAGGTTGCAGAGAAAGGGACACTAATACACTGTTGGTGGGAGCATAAATTAGTTTAACCATTGTAAAAACCTGTATGGTGATTCTTTAAAGAGCTAAAAGCAGATCTACTATTTGATATAATTCCATTACTGGGTATATACCCAGAGGAATGTAAATCATTCTACCAGAAAGACACATGCATGCAAATGTTCATTGCAGCACTATTCACAATAGAAAAGACATGGTATCAACCTAAATGTGTATCAATGACAGAATTGGATAAAGGAAATATGGCATTTACACACCATGGAATACTATGCAGCCATAACAAAGAATGAGAGCATGTACTTTGCAAGAACATGGATGGAGCTGGAGGTCATTATGCTTAGCACACTAATGCAGGAACAGAAAACAAAAATCAGCATGTTCTCACTTATAAGTGGGAGCTCAATTATAATTTATGAACACGAAGAAGGAAACAACAGACACTGGGGTGTACTTGAGGGTAGAGGGTGGGAGGAGGAAGAGAAGCAGAAAAAATAACTATTGGGTACTGGGCTTAATACTTGGGTAATGAAATAATCTGTACAACAAACTCCTGTGACACGAGTTTGCCTAGGTAACAAACCTTCACATGTACCCCCGAACCTAATATAAAAGATTTTTATTTTTCATTTTTATTTTTTTTTACAATAAGATACCATAACACATCCATTAGAATGGCCAATTCCAGAACACTGACAACACCAAATGCGGACAAGGATGTGAAGCAAGAATAACTCATCCACAGAGGATTTTTAGAACAGTGAAATTATTCTACATGATACTATAATGGTGAATTTGTGTCAATGTACATAGAATGTACAAGTCAAAATCCATAGAATGTAGAGTACCAGGAATAAACCCTGGTGAAAATTACAGCTTTGGGTGATAATGATGTGTCAACATAGGTTCAACAATTGTGACAAATGTATCATTGCAGTACAGAATATTGATGGTGGAGGAGGATGAGATGGAGAACGGGTGGGCAGGGGATATGTGGGAACTCGCTATACTTTCTGCTCAATTGTGTTGCGGACCTAAAATTACTCCAAAAACAAAGTTTATTTTTAAAAACAAAAAAAATTATGCCTAAATATTCAACTACCTACCACTTAATTTAAAAAAAAAGACCATGGACTTACTTCCAAATTGTTTTAAGAAAATATACCTGTGTAATTCAAGTGAGTTACTTATTGGCTAATGAAAATGCCAATGTATCTATTGTAGAAATCTCGTTTTCACCATTCTGGCTATTTAATTGAAAATATCCTATGTTTGCATTGTGTAGATAGTTGAACTGACAAACCAGAAACTGTGCAATTATCAGAAAATTATTTTCTAATGAATATTTAGAACATACACACGATTCTAAATTTTTTTTATAGAAGCATTCCAACTAGAATGCACTAACATTTCACTTTAGGATGACTATAATCCCATTATTTCATCAGAATATATGTATCTTATACATATTATTTTCCACTTTACCTTCATAAGGCAATTGAATTTTTAAAAATGTTCCTGTAAAACACATTAATCTCTCTCTTAACAGGTCTGCGTTGTCAAAAATTAATTCTGTATCTGATGAATAATGCATTTAATATGTAGATGCACAATACATTAAATGAACAGTATCTATTACTAAGCAGTAATTCATGGTTAAATATAGACAGCATAATAAAGCCAATGTTTAAAAGAATCACTGCATATTACAATCATATAAGTAATAAAAAATTAGAGCAATACTCAGCCTACTATCTGTATCATGTTCTGTTTATCATTTAAGGGGGAAAACTCAGCTTCATTATAAGCAAGTTTTGATGTTTTATGAGAGAAAAAAGGTCTGTCATGTTTTTTAAAAAATGAGAGGTAAAAAGTAGTATTATGTTGTAGATTTTTATATAGACATGAGGTAGCATAATGTTATTTGGTAGTAAATTGGAATAAGCTGAAGATAAATATGTAAAATCCTAGAGCAATCTTTAAAAACAACAATACATAGGCACAGCTAGTATGTCAATATTGTGGATAAAATGATGAATCAGTTTTTTTTTCAAGAGCACTCTCAGGTTTGGGATGCACTAGAGGTACTCTTAGGACTCAGAAGTTTTTAAATTCATGGATAAGACTTATTAGTGAAGGAAAGTAAAGTCTAATAAAGGAAAATAAGACCACCAGGCAGTGTCTGGAGAATACCAGGCATGAGTTTCCAAAAGTCAACAAAGTCATAAAGGACATATTTAATCTCTCAGAAAGGCATCACAATCACATGTTTGAAGTGTTTTCTTCCAGAAAAGTTGTTTTGAGTCTAAAAGTGCAGAGTCTTTACTGGGGGTTGGTCAAGTAGTAGTATCTTTGTGATTGACCTCAGTTACAGTCATTCCAAACCTCACAGAAACAAAGCACATGTTCATCAAAAGTCGCATTGTTTGCACAAACTTTATAGAGAAACTGGAACAGCATGGTTTAAAATTTTAAGAGTACCAAACACCCTTATCAATTAGTAGCATAGGGGACATTCCAAGACCTCAGTTTCTAGGCGCTGACCAATAACTAATTATACAAATAGGCCCATCTGCTAATGTGCAGGATTTAAGCAATTCAGACCTGCTGGGTTAACACTTACCAGGACAAATGAATTTGTAAAATAAAATCCTCAATTTATCTGAAAGAAAGCAAAAAAAAAAAAAAAAAGTGGAAAAACTGAATAAAAGATAAGAATAGAAAACAAAAAGAATGGTAACAAACATAGATATATTGATGATTATATTAAATGTGATTAAAAGGCAGTGTTTTCACAGTGAAAAGAAAGAAAAAGAAAGAAAAGCAAAAGAAAAGAAAGAAAGGAAAGATTAAACCTACTGCCTATAAGAAACATATCTAAATATGAAGACATAAATAGTTTCAAATTAAAATGATAGAAGAAATATGACATTCAAACACTAATCATAAGAGAGCTGGAATTGCAACTTAATATTAAAGTAAGTATAGATTTGGGACAAGGCATATTATCAGGAATAAAAACTATGTTGTATAATGATAGAAAGTCTAATAAGTTAGGTATGAAATCTTAAATGTCTATGCACGTAAGAGCTTCAAGATAAATTAAGCAAAAGGGACTGAATGATAAACATACACAATCATACTTGGAGTTTTCAACACTGCCACATCAATAATTGACAATACAAATAGAGTGTCATTAAAGATATAGATTTCCCCACTATCAACCATATTGACCTAGTTGATATTTATAAAACATAAAACCAAACAACAGCTGAATAAACCTTTTTTAAGGCAAAATGTACAGTCACCAGGAAAGAACCTGTGATATGACATAAACCAAATTTCACTGAGTTTAAAAGGTTTAAAATCATAGAGTATAATCTCTGTCCATAGTGAAATTAAAATGGAAATTAATAATGTAAGATATTTGGATAATACCCAAGTATTTGAATATTAAATGACACTTCTAAATAACCCATGGGTCAAAAAAAGAAATCACAAGAGAAATATTTTGAATAAATAGTGAATGGAAATGAAACACTATAAATTAATATGTCACATGCAATTTAGGGCTTGAAAAAATATTTATAGCTTAAAATGCTTCATACAGGCTGACATGGTATGGCTGTGTCCCCACCAAAATCTCACATTGAATTCCCACATGTTGTGGGAGGGACCCAGTGAGAAGTAACTGAATCATGGGGGCAGGTCTTTCTAGTACTGTTCTCACGATAGTGAATAAGTCTCATGAGATCTAAAGAAAGGGAGTTTCTCTGCACAAGCTCTCTTATCTGCTGCCATGTGAGATGTGCCTTTCACTTTTTGTCATGATGGTGAGGCCTCCTCAGTCACTTGGAACTGTAAGTCGATTAAACCTCTTTCTTTTGTAAATTGCCCAGTCTTGGGTATGTCTTTATCAGCAGCATAAAAACAGACTAATACAGTAAATTGGTAGCAGTAGAGTGGGGCATTGCTGAAAAGATACCCAAAAATGTGAAAATGACTTTGGAACTGAGAAAATGACAGAGGTTGGAACAATTTGGAGGACTCAGAAGAAGATAGGAAAATGTGGGAAAGTTTGAAACTCCCTAGAGACTTGCTGAGTGGCTTTCACCAAAATGCTGATAATGATATGGACAATGAAATCCAGGCTGAGGTGGTCTCAGATGGAGAAGAGGAACTTGTTGGGAACTGGAGCAAAAGTGACACTTCTTATGTTTTAGCAAAGAGACTGCCCTAGAGATTTCTGAAACTTAGAACATGACAGAGATGATTTAGGTTATCTGGCAGAAGAAATCCCTAAGCAGCAAAGCATTCAAGAGGTGCTGTTAAAGACATTCAGTTTTATAACAGACTTGGGTGCTGTTAAAGGCATTCAGGTTTATAAGGGAAACAGAGCATAAAAGTTTGGAAAATTTGCAGCCTGACAATGCAATAGAAAAGAAAATCCCATTTTCTGAGGAGAAATTCAAGCCAGTTGCAGAAATTTGCATAAGTAACAAGGAGCCGAATGTTAATCCCCAAGACAATGAGAAAAATTTCTCCAGGGCATGTCACATGTCTTCACAGCAGCCTCTCCCATTACTGGCCTGGAGGACTAGGAGGAAAATGTGGTTTTGTGGGCCAGGCCTTGGGTCCCCATGATGTATGTAGCCTAGAGAGTTGGTACCCTGTGTCTCAGCTGCTCCAGCTGTGGCTAAAAGGGGCCAGTGTAGAGCTCAGGCCATGGCTTCAGATGGTGTAAGCCCCAAGCCTTGGCACCTTCTATGTGATATTGAGCCTGTGAGTGCACAGAAGTCAAGAATTGGTGTTTGAGAACCTCCGCCTAGATTTCAGAGGATGTATGGATATGCCTGAATGTTCAGGCAGAAGTTTGCTGTGGGGCAGAGCCCTCAGAGACAATCTCTGCTAGGAAAGTATGGAAGGGAAATGTGGGGTTGGAGCCCTCACACAGAGTCCCCACTGAGGCCTGTGAGAAGAGGGCCACCATCCTCTGTACCCCAGAATGGTAGATCAAGGAGCAGCTTGCACCATGCACATGGAAAAGCCACAGACACTAAATGGCAGCCTGAAAGGCAACCAGGAGGGGGGCTATACCCTGCAAAGCCACAGGGGTGGAGATGCCCAAAGCTGTGGGAGCCCACGTTTTGCATCGGCATGACCTGGATGTGAGATATGAAGTCAAAGGAGATCATTTTGGAGCTTTAAGATTTGACTACACTGCTGGATTTTGGACTTGCATAAGGCCTGTAGCCCCTCTGTTTTGGCCAATTTTTTTCCATTTGTAATGTCTGTATTTACCCAATGCCTGTAACCCCATTGTATCTAGGAAGTATCTAACTTGCTTGTGATTTTACAGTCTCATTGGCAGAAGGGACTTGTGCTGTTTCAGATGAGGCTTTGGGCTGTGGACTTTTGAGTTAATGCTGAAATGAATTAAGGCTTTGGGGGGCTGTTGGGAAGGCATTATTTGTTTTGAAATGTGAGGACATGAGATTTGAGAGGTGACAGGGGTGAAATGATATGGTTTGGCTGTGTCACCATTTAAATCTCATCTTGAATTCCCATGCGTTGTGAGAGGGACCCAGTGGGAAGTAATTGAATCATGAAGGCAGAGGGGCAGGTCTTTCTCATGTTGTTCTCGTAATAGTGAATAAGTCTCATGAGTTTTGATGGTTTTAAAAAGGGGAGTTTCTCTGCACAGCTCTCTTCTCTTTTCTGACATCATGTGAGATGTGCCTTTCACGTTCTGCCCTGATTGTGAGGCCTGCCCAGCCATGTGGAACTCCAAGTTGACTAAACTTTCTTTCGTAAATTGCCCAGTCTTGGTTATGTCTTTATCAACAGTGTGAAAATGGACTAATACATAGGCTGATATGGTTTGTCTGTGTCTCAGCCCAAAATCTGATCTTGAATTATAATCCCCATATGTTGGGGGAGGGATCTTGTGGGAGGTGATTAGATTATGGGGCAGTTCCCCTATGCTGTTCTCATGATAGTGAGTGAGTTCTCAAGAGATCTGATGGTTTTATAAGGGGATTCCCCCCTACCCACTTTGCTCTGCACTTCTTCTTCCTGCTGCCATGTAAAGAAGAACATGTTTGCTTTTCCTTCCACCATGATTATAAACTTCTTGAGGTCTCCCAAGCCCTGTAGAACTGTAAATTAATTAAACCTCTTTCCTTTATAAATTACCCATTCACGGGCAGTTCTTTATAGCAACATGAGAACAAACCTAATACAGTAAATTGACACTGGAGAGTGGAGGGTGCTGCTATAAAGATACACAAAAATGTGGAAGTGACTTTTGAACTGGGTAACAGGCAGAGGTTGGGAGAGTTTGGAGGACTCAGGAGGAGACAAGAAAATATGGAAAAGTTTGGAACTTCCTAGAGACTTGTCAAATGGTTTTTACCAAAATGCTGATAATGATATGAACAATGAAGTCCAGGCTGAGCTGGTTTCAGATGAGGATGAGGAACTTATTGGGAACTGGAATAAAGGTAATCCTTGCTTTGCTATAGCAAAGAGACTGGCAGCATTTTGTCCTGCCCTAGAGATCTGTGTAACTTTGAACTTGAGAGAGATGATTTAAGGTATCTGGCAGAAAAAATTTATAAGTAACAAATCATTCAAGAAAAAGAGCATAAACGTTTGGAAAGTTCTCAGCCTAATGATGTGACAGAAAGGAAAAAAAAAATTTTCTGGGGAAAAAATCAAGCCAGCTGCAGAAATTCACATTAGTAACAAGGAGCCAAATGTTAGTCACCAAGACAATGAGGAAAATGTCTCCAGGACATGTCAGAGGCGTTCATAGCAGCCCCATGCCCTCACAGACCCAGAGGCCTACAAGGGAAAAATTATTTCATGGGCCAGGCCCGGGACCCCCATGCTCTGTGCAACCTAGGGACTTGGTGCCCTGTATCCCAGCATGCTAAATGTAGAACTCAGGCCTTTACTTCAGTGTGCAAGCCCCAAGCCTTGGCAGCTTCCATGTGGTGTTGAGCCTGCAGGTGCTCAGAAGTCAAGAATTGAGGTTTGAGACCCTCCACATAGATTTCAGAGGAAGTATGAAAATGTCTGGATGTCAAGGCAAAAGTTTGCTGCAGGCATGGAGTCCTCATGGAGAACCTCTGCTAGGGCAGTGTGGAAGGGAAATGTGAGGTTGGAGGCCCCACACAGAGTCTCCACTGGGGCACTGCCTAATAGAGTTGTGAGAAGTGGGCCACCATCCGCCAGACCCCAGAATGATAGATCCACCTACAGCTTGCACCATGCACCTGGAAAGCTACAGACGCTCAATGCCAGCCAACGAGAGCAAACTGGAGGGAAGCTGTACCCTGCAAAGCCACAGGGTTGGAGCTGCTCAAGACTGTGGAAGCCCACCTCTTGCATCAGTCTGACCTGGATGTGAGACATGGAGTCAAAGGAGATTATTTAGGAGCTTTAAGATTTAATTACTTCCTCGTTGGATTTTAGACTTGCATGGGGCCTGTAGCCTCTTTGTTTTGGCCAATTTCTGCCATTTGGAATGGGTGTATTTGCCCAATGCCTGTACCCCCATTGTATCCTGGAATTAACTAATTTGATTTTGATTTTTATAGGCTTTTAGGCAAAAGGGATTTGCCTTGTCTCAGATGAGACTTTGGACTTGGACTTTTGGGTTAATGCTGGAATGAGTTAAGACGTTGGGAGACAATTGGAAAAGCATGATTGTGTTTTGAAATGTGAGGACATAAGATCTGGGAGAGGACAGGGGTGGAATAATATTGCTTGGCTATATGTCTCCACCCAAAATCTCATCTTGAATTGTAATCCAAATTAAAATTCCATTGTCTTGGGTGAGGGATCTTGTGGAAGGTAATTAGGTTATGGGGGTGTTTCCCCCATGCTGTTCTCATGATAGTGAGTTCTCATGAGATCTGATGGTTTTATAAGAGGTTTTTCCCCCTTTGTTCTGAACTGCTCCTTCCTGCCATCGTGTGAAGAAGGACATGTTTTCTACCCCTTCCACCATGATTGTAAGTTTCCTGAGGCCTCCTCAGCCCTGTGGAACTGTGAGTCAATTAAACCTCTTTATTAATTATGTGCTCTTGAGCAGGTCTTTATAGCAGCATAAGAATGAGGTAAGACATAAGCATTCTCAATACAAATAAGATAAGTATATAAAATAATGCATAAGTTAATTAGCTCAATTCAAACATTCCACAATGTATACATATTTCAGAACATTATGTTGTACATGATAAACACATACAATAAAAGAAAAAACAGGAAAAAAATAAAGTTAAAATCAATGAGCTAACCAACCCTACCCTACCTCTAGGAATCTAGAAAAAAAGAGCATTTTGAATCCAAAACCCGAAGTAAGTGAGAAAAAAAAAAAAAAAAAACAGTAAGAGTGAAAATCAACAAATAGGGAGAGTAAGAGAATGTAACAAAAAGAGGGTTTAATGAACGATTAACAAAATTGACAAAATTCAAGCCAATGTTATCATTAACAAAGGAGAGAAGAAAAGGTTATCAATATTATGATTAAGAGAATAATAATAAAATATTCTAAAAACTGCATACCAATACTCATGGTAATGCACAATTAAAATAGGTGTATGTTATGGTATGTTAAATGTTCTTTATGTTAGTTTAAAAACTAAAAAAGAAAACTTTAAATAATGTAATTATTTTAAATAACAACTAGGAAAGAAACATTATTTATGATCTGGGATAGCAGTATATGTAGGTAAATCGATTGGCCAGAGATAGCTTTTTTACTGATTTAAGAGACAATCAAGGGGAAAATGTATGAAGAGGAAAAAAAGAGAGATGGATGTCCTACCTTTAGAATCAGGAGAGGAAATTTTATAATCAAATGTGATAAACCACTGGCATTTGCCATTAGCTTCCAAAGGTATAATAAATCCATACTGCAGCAGCCTAATAATTAAGGTAGGTGTTGGGGAAGTATGAAACATTAGGTGTCTAAATGTGAGAATAGGATTAATTTTGGGAAAGAGTACTGAGAAGAGAAAACAAATAATGCTAAAGATAATCATAATATCAGGGCTTGCTCTTGGCTGTAAATTTTCAAATTTAAGGTACAATCTTTGCTATTCACCTCTTCATTATATATCTTTTGCCTAGAATCTCTCCTAAGTTAATTCGTTTCTCATTCCTGGAAGCTAATGTTTGCCACATCTTGGCACTCTACTGGTATTCAACTGCCAATTAGAAGAGAATTCAGCTACAGTAACTTCTACTGTGTTCATCTATATCATTGTCTGCTTTGCTTAGGACAAAGCAGAAGCAGAAAGAAGAGAGGTTGCTGAGGTTTAATTGAATCAGCATCACCAAAGCTATTCATTTTTTTAATACGTTTTGTCCCCATCTCATGTCAAGGGAGTTCCCACATTTGAAATTATAGAAGCATAGTGTTTGCATACAAGACATTTGGAGCCATAAATGGGTGAACTGAAATGAGTGGGAGGTGGAAGGGTTATTGTATATCATTTGTTACTGCCACAGTGTACCACATGATGTTGACCTGCTCTCCTTCTAGAAGGAAGCAACCAGAGCATTCATTTCTTCAGGTAATAATAAATTATTTATCTTAAAATAAAAATGAAAACAAAAAAGTGCAGGAAAAAATTACACGAGTGTTTACATTTGAGGGCAAAATGAAGTGGTTAGAATACATTATAATTAAGAAGGAGAAATGTGCAAGTAAATTAGATCTCCTAGACTCTAGGACATGAAGCTGAGATCATATGGGTATTTGTAGGGGGAGGAAAGAATCATATCAACTGTTCAGGGAACTTAAAAAGGGCTGCTTTTGTTTAAATTTGGTGCTCCAAATGACCTGAAGCTGGTGTCTAGGCAGACCAGGTTCTCTAGATAACTCAGCAAGTACTCTCTCTTTTCCTGCTGTGAAGAACTTTTGAAGGGCATTTAATATGGGTCTGTATATCCTGAGTCAGGATAACAAGTTGATGTGAGAGAGATTCTGCTAGCCCTTGCTTCCTGGGGCTCTTAATCAATTCGGTCCCAATCTCAAGTTCAAGCAGTTTCAATCGCTTCCCAAAAGTCCTGACCACAGGACTTAGCTTCCATCTTGGCTTGCCCAGAAGATCCGTGCAAGCCGTAAGGCCCACCAGGTTGAGTGCTGACCCAGGGTAAAGTACAGCTTCCTGTTCTCCAGGGCTCTCCCTGTGGAGCAGGTTACAGAGTCTTATTTGAAAACCTGGGTTTATGAACCAGGCTTTAACCATGTTTAGATACATAAATTTTAAACATTTAGGCTTATGATATGTGGGTATTTTTACTCTTTACTTGGCTTCACTCTGAAAATGTTACTTTCTAATCTTGGGAGGGTGGAGGAGGAGTTTATGATATTTTATTTTGTTTACACCTTCTGGAAATCCTTTATTCAAACTGTACTATGAAATAAGAAATACATATAACTAGAATTTAAACTAACACATACAGTTGAGCTGACATATCCCTTTGCAACTGAAGAGGATAATGTCTGTTAGAGTGCATAATTATGGCTTTAATGAGTATAAAATAATTAAAGTACTGTTATAAGGGGAAATGACTAAAGCATTTAATCTAGAGTGCAAAGCCAATTATAGTTTTAACACTACCTATGCATAATTTTGCTGGAACATAATCTAAATCTAATGTAATTTTATTAGGTTAGGATTATTTGAAGTATACATTTCTACACACGTGACCAGAAATATCCTTTGTGATATTCTGTATTATCTGTTTTCACAGGTTTTGTTTTCACAGGTTTAGATTTGAAAAATAAGCAATGGGGTTTAATACTTTTTAAGTATTTCCTTTCGGAAAAAACATACATTTCCAATATATGTATATTTATTTTAAAATAATACTACACTTACCTATAACTGATAGTATATATACACATATATATGTATACGCAAAAAAAGACAGAAAATATAATGAAAAACATTTTGATGTCATTTTATTTACTATGACTAAGATTATAAAATTAGTTCTCTTATTTATGAAATGAATGTTAACTAAAGTTAGGTCCTGAAGACACAAGTAAGTTACATAAGGAAGTGGCTATAATGCCGCATGGTCTCCAGTCCTGGCACCCTGCCTTCTTTCCCCCAGCCTCCACCTATGGCTTCATGGGGAGTTCCCTATGATTAGTTGACAGAGGAAGAGAAGAATAGGGCCTGGTTTACAGATGGTTCTGCACAATATGGAGGCACCAACCAAAAGTGGACAGCGACAGCATTACAACCCAATTTTTGGACATCCCTGAAGGACAGCAGTGAAAGGATATCTTTCCAGTTGACAGAACTTCAATCAGTGAACTCAGTTGTGCACTTTGCATGGAAGGAGAAATAGCCAGATATGTGATTATATACTGATTCATGGGCTGTAGCCAGTGGTTTATCTGGATGGTCAAAGACTTGGAACAAGCATGATTGGAAAATTGGTGACAAAGAAATCTGGAGAGGAGGTATATGGATGGACCTCTCTGAGTGGTCAAAAACTGTGAAGATATTTGTATCTTATATGAGTGTCCATCAATGGGTGACCTCAGCAGAGGAGGATATTAATAATCAAGTGGATAGGATGAATCGTTCTGTGGACACCACTCAGCCTCTTCTCACAGCCAGCTCTGTCATTGCCCAATGGGTCCATGAACAAAAGTGGCCATTGTGGCACGGATGGAGGTTATGCATGGGCTCAGCAATCTGTACTTCCACTCACCAAGGCTGATCTGCCTATGGCCAATTTGCCAGCAGCAGAGACCAGCACTGAGCCTTCGATATGGCACCATTCCTCAAGGTAATCAGCCAACTAACTGGTGGCAGGCTAATTATATTGGCCCTTTTCCACCATGGAAAGGGCAGAGGTTTGTCCTCACTGGAATAGACACCAACTCTGGATATGGGTTTGCCTATCCTGCACACAATGCTTCTGCCAAGACTACCATCCTTTGACTCACAGAAAGCCTTATCCACTGTCATGGTATTCCACACAGCATTGCCTTTGACCAAGGCACTCACTTTATGGCTGAAGAACCATGGCCGTGGACTCATGTTCATAGAATTCACTGATCTTACCATGTTCCCCATCATCCTGAAGCAGCTGGATTGATAGAATGGTGGAATGGCCTTTTCAAGTCACAATTACAATGCCAACTAGGTGACAATACTTTGCAGGGCTGGGGCAAAGTTCTCCAGAAGGCCAGGAATGCTCTAAATCAGCGTCCAATATATGGTACTTTTTCTCCCATAGCCAGGATTCACAGGTCCCAAAATCAAGGGGTGGAAGTGGAAGTGACACCACTGACCATCACCCCTAGTGATCCACTAGCAAAATTTTTCCTTTCTGTTCCTGTGAGGTTACATTCTGCTGGCCTAGAGGTCTTAATTCCAGAGGAGACACACGTTTCAATTAAACTGGAAGTTAAGATTGCCACCTAGACACTTTGAGCTCCTCCTATCTTTAAGTCAACAAGCTAAGAAGGGAGTTACAGTGTTTACTGGGGTCATTGACCCAGACTATCAAGATGAAATCAGTCTACTACTCCACAATGGGGGTAAGGAAGAGTATGCAC
>NW_026652862.1:0-21560 GCF_009828535.3 Hylobates moloch
AAAGATCTCTATACATGTGAATAACCAATCAGCCACATGCAGAAGGCGTACTTTCCTTGTTGTTGTTGTTGTTTTTGTTTTGTTTTTGAGACAGAGTTTCACTCTTGTTGCCCAGGCTGGAGTGCAATGGCGTGATATCCACTCACTGCAACCTCCACCTCCTAGGTTCAAGTGATTCTCTTGCCTCAGTCTCCTGAGCAGCTGGGATTACAGGCGCCCACCACCATGCCCAGCTAATTTTTTGCATTTGCAGTAGAGATGGGGTTTCATCACGTTGGCCACGCTGGTCTCAAACTCTTGACTTCAGGTGATCCACTCACCTTGGCTTCCCAAAGTGCTGGGATTACAGGCGTGAGCCACCACGCCCAGCCAAAAGGCATACTTTCTAACTACTACATTTGGTATGCAATAGAAAATGAAAACACACAGACACACACAATCTCACACAGAAACATAAGGGAATCAGTTAAAATACTCAGACAGTCTCTCTGTACAGATCACATAGCTCACAGAGCACGATACCACGGTCCTGGAATGTTTGTCACTAAGCCATGACGAAGACCATCACACTACCAACAGAAGTCAGCCTCTTATTTCACACTGATTATGAAGAAGTACAGGAGTGTCAACTACAATGAAGAAAGTCAACAGAAGGAGCTGAGACAGGACATCCTCAAGCAAATGTCTTTTTCATCATAGCAGCCTAACAGCCTTATGCATCCAAGGATGGTTAAACTACTTTTCCCAAACAATAATTACGCAGCCAACCATGCTAACCCTTCACTAAAATAAATTATCTAGTATCGGTCACTGATACCCCTACTCAGGCAGCATGTTTTATCCATTTCACAAAGATTCCCTGTGGACTAATAATAAAGAGAGAACCTCGTGTGACTGTTCTTTATCAGAAAAAAAAAGTTAAGAAAAAGGCAAAATGAATTTTTAAATCTTTCATCAAAAAACAAAAACTCACATTTTCAATGTGACAAATATAACTTATACTTGCAAATTTGGAAAAGTAAAATTCAATATAAGAATTGTATTTCTTATAAAGTTTATTATAAGCAATAAACAGTTCAGAAAAAAATGAACATGGAATAATTATGGGCACTCAAGAAGACAGACTTTTTTGTAATTCTCAGTCTTCAAAAGAAACCAGAGCAACTGAATTGTTACATGCTTCAGAAGTTTACAAACAATTATGTGTTTACATATAAAGTAAAAGCCCATGGAAGCCATGAATCTTTTTTTTTTTTTTTTTTTTGAGAGGGAGTCTCACTCTGTTGCCCAGGCTGGAGTGCAGTGGCACAATCTCAGCTCACTGTAACCTCTGCCTCCCAGGTTCAAGTGAATCTTTAATTCAGTTGCAATTCCATCAAAACCGTCTAAGACCAGAAGGTGAATTAAACCATTTTAAGCACTTTGACATGTGATTTCACTAGGAGCTGATACAGGGTTATAGTAAGAGTAAACTCATACCAAGTACTGCTGGTCAGGGTCCTCAGAGCGCAGCAGATGAAGGGCCCATGAGACTCTGCTCATCAGCAGTCTTCTGGATCAGGGTCTTCTACAGGTAGATCTGGCTGATCTTGAATCAATGTGGATACCAAATTCATTATGGAATCCACCTGTAACATGCGAGACACAAGAAACCCACTGAGGTGAAACCATTGGCATATAAAGCCACTGTCAAAAGTGTTCCCAGTCATCAAATTACAATACAGTATTAACAAGATATTCCTTTTTCCCCCACCGCCGGGGCTTTTTGCTCCCGTCGCCGAGGCCATTTGCGGCTTTTTTGCGCCCCGTCGCCGCGGCTTTTTGTAGCCACGGCTTTCTGCCACCGTGGCGTTTTGCCGCCCGGGCTTTTTGCGGCTTTTTCCTCTGACCTCCGAGGCTTTTTGCCCCCCCGCTGCCGTGGCTTTTTGTCCCCCGGCCTCCACGGCTTTTTGCCGCCCCACGCCCCCCCGCCTCCGCGGCTTCTTCCCCCGGCCGCTGCGGCTTTTTGGAGCTCAAAACCAGCCTGGCCAACATGGTGAAAAACCACCTCTACTAAAAATACAAAAATTAGCTGAGCGTGGTGGCTCATGCCCGTAGTCCCAGCTACTTGGGAGGCTGAGGGATGAGAATTGCTTGAACCCGGCAGGCAGAAGTTGCAGTGGGCCGAGATCATGCCACTGCACTCCAGCCTGGGCAACACAGTGAGACTTGGTTTCAAAAAACAAAAACAAAAGCTATTGAAACTCATACTGCATACCACAGTTATTGGTCGTTTCATGTGATACAATCTTTAGGCATAGCTGATATGAGTTATGTTTTATTTTATCCAGTGGAGCTGCCCTTAGGAAGCTGCATCTCTGTGCTGATGAGAGCTTGAGCCTGCTCTTTGACCCAGGATTTTCCCCACCTCCCAGGGGAATGCAGCTCTCCTTAGATATTCTGAGAAGCACAAGGAGGCTAGAATCTGTTCACAACTTACATTAATCTCACTTCAACATGGTCATGAATTCAAGTATTAGATCACAAGCTTCTTTTCTGAAACCTGTCCCAAAGTTGTCATCTCTGCTATTCATTCATGCATGCATTCATTCATTCATCCATCCATGTGTTCAGCAAATACTTATTAAGCAACAACTGTGTGCAAACTACTGTTCTAGACATAGTGAACGAAACATTAAAAATTTCTGATCTCTTGGAGCTTGCATTCTAATAGGGGAGACAAGACATTTTTTAAAATTAGGTAAAATAGATGGGGATATGAAGAGGGAGATAGTGAGTGCAGGGCCCAGGAAGAAGGGTTACAATATTAAATATAACAGTTAAAGAAGCCCTCCCATTTGAACAGAGACCTAGGAAAAGTGAGGTATGTTGCTATCTGAGGGAGAGGGAACAGTAAAAGCAAGGACTTGAGACAGGAAGGTTGCTGGTGTCTGAGATGCAGCAAGGAGGTCTGTGTGGCCAGAGTGGAGTAAGTCAGAGAGAAAGGAAAAGGAGGTGGGGTCAGAAGAAGAATGCGGAGCCAGAATTCTGTAAGGTTTTGCAGGTAATTCTATGTACCGTGGCTTTTATGAAGAGTGACGGAAAGCTGTTGGAGAGTTTTTAGCTGAGGAGACATAATCTGTTGTGGGGTTTAGGTAAGTCCTTTAGGCAAATTGGATGAGAATTCATGGAATGATAAAAAAAGAAATAACAGTTTCAAGGCAATTGAAATAATCCATGCAAAAGGTGAGTATAGCTTGAACTAGAGTGATAATAGCACAGGGGTGGTGGGAAGTGATTGAGTTCTGCTGAAGGACTATACATGAGATGTATGTAAGAGACCTCAAGGTTGATACCAGGATGTTTAATCTGGGCAGCCAGAATGATGACATTGACATTTATTGCAGGACAGTTCTCTGAGTGGCCTTGAACCCACACAGTTCTTCCCCTTTCTTGCTTTTAGTTCTCAAGAATAACTGTAGAATGTTCTGAGAATATAATACGTTGATAGAGCAGAACTGCCTAGAGCCTGGGCCTTGGTTCTGTCCATCTTAGGGAATGTGACATCTTGAATTAAGGAGGCTCTTTCCACGACAGCCTAGGCATTGTTCTTTTCCTGGAAGCTGGATGGCCTTCAAAGCTCACCTGGTGACTCACATTGCCCCTGAGGTGTATAACCCAGGGCAAGCTGCCTTTTCAGGTCCCTCAGCTGGGGTGTAAATGAAGCACACACAAGCAAGACTTCATCTGCCTAGGGCAGCTTTCTTGGACCTCAGGGGAACTGACCCACCACGGATACTAGGCTTCTTTTGTTTATTATTGCCTGTCTGTAAGTAATAAAACTTTTTCCTATAATATTCTGCACACAAGTGTATTCTGTCTCATGAACTCAAGCAATTGGTAACACCATAGCCCATGATGCAGTGGGCAAAAATATTCAGATTCTTGTTCCTGGTGTTTGGCCTAGTGATGATTTCTGTTGTCCTGTGCACAATGGGAGTCTTCTCTTGGGATTTGTTATTAGTGAACTTTCTTCACTAATTTATTAAGATGGCAAAAGCTTGAGGAGAATCAGGTTTGAGAGTAAAGTCAAGATATTTGTATTAGTATTACTAACAGTAAAGAATATATGGTCCAAAAATTGATCATTATATTTGGTATTGTGGAAGCCATTAGTGGTCTTCACATGATCAGGCTTTGTGGAGTGTTGGAGGAAAAAGCCTAAATGGAGAGCATTCAAGAGTAAATGGAAGAAGAGCAGTAGCAGATGAAGACTACAGATGAATCATTTCGGGGACCTTTCTGTGCAGGGTGGCAGAGAAACCCTTCCTATCTTTGAAAGGAAAATCTGATTATAGCATGTTTATATGCTAATGGAGATGATCTCCTCAGGGTGGAAATCTTGTTGATGCAGGAAAGAAAGAGAAGATTTGCTGAAATTATGTCCTAGAATGGATGAGAGGGGAAAAGTTCTAGAAGTAAAAGATGGGTCATGGTTTGAGGACAGAAAATTTATCTGTAGAAATCACTAAGAAGATGGTTAAGTGGGCACCTGTTGTAGTGGGTGTTTGTGAACCTTCTTTCTCAAGTATTTCTCTTTTCCCAATGAAATAGGAAGCAAAAGCATCAGCTGAGTGAAGACAAGAAAGTGTTAAAGATTTTGAGTAAAAAATATATATAGTGATCTAAAAAAAGGAGTAAATAGAAAATAGATAATAAAAATGTTGGGCCTTAGGATTATTGGGCCTAAGTGCCCATAGCATATGAATAGTCACAAATGCACAGTTTTTTTCTCGAGCCAGTCTCTGCCATGTGTGTGCAGGCCTGGAGTAGTTGGAGAGTTAGATTTAATGGGATGGAGGGTCAGGCAACTGCAGCAGAGCGAGAGTGGGGCAGGGAAGATAAGGATATTGGCAAGGGAGCAACAACAGAAATGGACCATGGAACATGGGGAGTGTAGGGTTAAACATAGTGAAAATGAGGTAGAATGAACAGATTGTAGGTCCCTGTAAAGTTTAAGAGGTATTGTTACATAATACTAGTTATTGAAATGAAGTTCCTGTACTTAAGACACAGTAAGTCCTAGAACACAGTGGTTTTTGTCTTTTTAGGTGATACATTTCTCTTTGCTCCAGTACTCAATGTACATGTATTCTTTTCTGCTCTATTATTATTATTATTATTATTATTATTATTATTATTTGAGACAGGGTCTTGCTCTGTCACCCAGGCTGGATTTCAGTGGCACGATCATGGCTCACTGCAGCCTCAACGTCTCGGGCTCAAGCAATCCTCCCACCTCAGTCTCCTGAGTAGCTGGAACTACAGGCACATGACACCATGCTTGGCTAACTTAAAATACAATTTTTTTTTTGTAGAGATGGGTCTCACTATCTTGACCAGGCTCATCTCAAACTCCTGGGCTCAAGGAATCTTCCCGCCTTGTCCTGGGATTACAGGCCCAAGCCACCACACCCAGCCTGCTCTATTATTTGTTAACAATTTATTCTTAATTCCACTGACTGCCACTCAGTCTTAACGTACAGTAGGCAATTCCTGTACCATGTATTATGAATCAATTTTTTGAACTTTATTTTATTTTAATACTTCATGACTGACACTTGGCTTTTTACCAAGACTCAATTTTCATAGCAAACCTTATCATCAAAAGCCCCCAATTTACAGAATGAGGAGAAGGAATTGGCAGGCAAAAGAAGTTGATTGTGTCATTTAATGCAGAAAAAGCATCCGACAAAATTCAATACTCATTCATAATTAAAAACTCTCAGCAAGTTAGAAATAAACAGGAAGTAGCTTAACTTGATAAAGAATATCTTTAAAAACTTATTTTCATTAATTATAACAAATGTACCACTCTCTTGAGGGATGTTGATACTGATGGAAGCTATACATGTGTGGGGAAAGCAGATATGTGAGCAATTTCTGTACCTTTTACTCAATTTTTCTGTGAGCCCAAAAGTGCTCTAAAAAATAAACTTTATTAAAAAAACTTACAGTTGTTATTCTTAATGGTGAAAGACAGAATCCTTTCCTCTAAGATAGCTAGCAAGGTAAATATCCAGCTGCCAGCATGCCTCTTTAACACAGTACCAGCCCTTGTAGCCACTACATACAATAAGGCAAAAATACATACATACATACATACATAAAAAGAGAAAGAAGAAGAAAAGTGATAAAAGGCATACAGATTTAAAAGCAAGAAATAAAAAATGTCTGTATTTGCAAGTGACATGATTTCCTACTTAGTGAGTTCCATGGATAATACAAAAATGAAACACCTAGAATGAAAAAGGAGATTTCTGCAAGTTCACAAGATACAAGATCAACATAAAAGTCAATGTCGTTTTTATGGACAGCAAGTTCTCACCTAACATCATCAACAGGTTTTTGGAAACTGCAAGTTTAAACAAACACTTAAGTGAACCAATTTTTTTCTCATCAAAGCTATAACAAAATGACATTGCAAAAAATGATGCTGTTGGGACATGCTGTAAGTCATTTAGCCTAACATTGCAGTTTCCAAGAACATATCAATGACATTAAGAGAAGATTTATTATAGGAACAATGAACATACAAAAGCCAAGCTTAAAACACGTTTACAGTAAATCCAAAGAAAATGAAAGTATTAAGCATAAACCTAACAAAAATATGCACTATCTGTATGCTGAACAATGCAAATGTGAATGAAAGAAGGAAGTGAGTACCTAAACAGAGATATACCTTCTTCAGAGACTGGAAGACTCAACATAGTAAAAATGTCAACCCTCCCCAAATTGATCTGCAGGCTTAAGGCAATTCTTATCAAAATTCAAGCAAATTATTTTGTAGGCATTGGATAGCTTATTCTAAAATGTATATTAAAAGCACCAAATCCTGGAACATCTAAGACAGTATTAAAAGAATAAGGTGAGAGGAATTACTCTATCTGATATTAAGGTTTATAATATGGTGACAATAATCAAGAGTGTCTGGTATTGGCAGAGGGATAGGCACAGAGATCCATGGAACAGAAAATAAAACACAAAAATAGACTCCACAAATATTTTCAACTGATTGTTTCCCAGTTGATTTGTGACAAAAGTGCAAAAGTAATTCAGTGACAGACGGGCAGCCTTTCAATCACTGGTGCTGGAGCAGTGAGCATCCATAGGCAAGAATAAAACAAAAATCCATCAACTAGACCCTCACATCTTATACAATAATTAACTCCAAATTCATAATAGACATAAATGTAAATTATAAAACAATAAATTTGTTTTTAAAACATAGAAAAACGCTTCAGGATCTAGGATTAGGCAAAGAATTCTTAGATAACATCAAAAGCATAATTCCCAAGAGGAAAAGTTGATAAATTGGACCTCATTAAAGTTAAAAACTTCTGTTCGGCAAAATACCTTGTTAAGAGGATACAAAGACAAACTACAGACCGAAAAAGAAATTTTGCAAGCCATATACCTGACAAAGGGCAAGTTTCTAGGACATATAAAGAAAAAAAGGAATTTTTAATACTCAATTGTAAAAAAACAAAGAATCCAGTTAGGAATATTGCCATAAATGTATATGTCACTGAAGAGGATATGTAGATGGCAAATATGCACATAAAAAGATTTAAACTTTATAAACCATTAGGGAAATATGAATTAAATGACAATTTGCTATCACTATATATGTATCAGAATGGTCAAAATAAAAAAGCGATAACGTCAAACAAATGTTGGAAAGGATGTAAAGAAGTTGAATCACTCATGCATTGCTGGTAAAACTGTACAGTGGTACCGCCACACTGGAAAACCAGTTTAACCGTTTTCTTTAAAAACTAAAAATGGAGTTATGATACAACCCAACAATTCTACTCTTCAGCATTTATCTGAGAGAAATAGAAATTTATATTTCCACAAAAACATATATATAAATGTCCATAATAGCATTTTATATAGTAGTCAATAATTAGAAACATCCTAGGTATCCCATAATGGATGAATGGTTAAACAAACCGGGATCTATCTATCTATCTACATAATGAAATAAAACTTAGCAATAAAAATAAATGAACTATTGATACTCACAACAACTTGGATGTATCTCCAGGGAATTATGCTGAGGGAAAAAAGAATCTAGTCCCAAGAGGTTGCATATTGCATGATTCAATTTCTGTAATACGTATTAAGTGATAAGATTATAGAAATGGGGAAGTGTTTTTCAGAGGGTATGCACAGAGGTATAGATGAAAGGGAAGGAAGGGAGTGCAGTTATATGAGGATGACATAGGGGATATTTATGGTGATGGGATTATTCTGTATCTTGACTCTGCAGCTTGCCATATGAGTCTATACATGTGATAACATTGCACAGAACTAAAAATACTCCTCTGTCTCTCTCACCCCCCCCGAATGAATGGAGGTGAAACTGGTGACATCTGAATAAACTGATATCTGAATTATAATCAATGTCAATTTTCCAGTTATGATATTATACTAGAATTACACAAAATATTAATACTGGGAGAAACTGGATGATTTGATAACCATCCAATAATATTTTTGGATAATTCTTTTTTGGACAGTTTCTCACTCTTATTGTCCAGGCTAGAGTGCAGTGATGCAATCATGGCTCACTGCAGCCTTAATCTCCTGTGCTCAAAGAATTCTCTTGCCTCAGCCTTTTAAGTAGCTGGAATCTCGGGTGTTTCCCATCTTTCCCATCTAATTTTGTATTTTTTGGAGAGATAGGGTCTCACTATTTTGCACAGCCTGGTCTCGAACTCCTGTGGTCAAATAATCCTTCTGCCTCAGTCTCCCAAAGGGCTGGGATTAAAGGCATGAATCACCATGCTCACCCCTGTATTATTTCTAATAACTGCATGTGCATCTCAATTATCTCAAAATAAAAAGTACAATAAATATACACAGAAAATGAGTAGCTTCCCAGTGGATTACTGAGATAATCTGAACAATTGTATGCTCTAAACAGGGAAAGTGTTACCGGGGATCCTGTGTTGGTATGGATGTTTCAATCAAGGAGATGAACAGAGCTGGAACTCTGGGCCAGCAATCTTGGTTCTTGAGATAGTAAAGAAATGCAAACTAACACCAAAAGGCCAGCTCAAAGCAAATTCACAGAAGCACAGTAATACACTCTCAGAGGGAGAGTAGGCTCATTTCTTCAAAGTGAAATCTGCCCCTCTTTATAGAGCTCAGGGTCCTTCTATGGAGTTTGTGGGGAGGACTTGAGGCTTTGGCTGTGTTTGAGTGACAAGATGATGTCATTTGATTGGCAGTTTATGGGTATATAACTGAAGTTAAACTGAGTGTGTTTTTACCCATAATTTGTTAAGAAAAGCTCACTCAGTGGGGGCAAAGCCACATGGAAATTGTATTATAATGACTGAATAATGAAGATGGGGTAACCCTGGGTAATGGTCTAGGTAAACTGGGCATGTGCCACTGTAGGGGGTTTTCATCCGTGCTCAGTTCTTCCTCCAAAATGTGCTGATCACAGACTTTTCCATAAACTTCATCCATTTGGATGGAGTTAGGAAGGTCTTGGGGCTGAACTGAGGTGGGCCAGTGCTTGTCATCGTGACAGCCCTTCTGCTTTCTTCCCTCACCCCTCCAGCTGCTAATGTCTATTTAACTACCTGACAAAAGTATGCAGCAAAAATCAAAAAATTATACCTCTGTAAATTACACTAGAAATGAAGGCCACTTTGGGCAAAACTCAAAGAAATAAAAAACAGCAGGATACACCTTTAGCTTTAACTTTAGGCTTTGAGATTATTTCCAACTGTTTCCCCAGCTGAAGGGAAAGAAATCCTCAGACCCACTCTGCAGTGTTTCTTAGGCTGGGCAGCCTCCAATAGCATTTGAAAGCAGCATTTCTGAGCATCCACTAAGAGTCTGTTTGAGCCTAATAGAAAGTTTTTGTAAGTCGCCTTCTGACTATATACAAGTTCTCTTCCTGTCTGGCTCTGCATTACGCTCTATCTTAAGCATGCAGAGAAGCATCTTTCAGCCCCTTCTATTCTGTACTAAAATTTGAATTAGAGAAATCATCCCCAAAGCTGGATTATCTGACTCTCAGACCAGTGTAATTTTCCCGCTGCCTTCAGCTGCTTTTCATATCATTCAACAAGAACTGACATTTCTGCATTCTACACTGCCAGCCCTTGATGATCTCTCTCAACTCTACACTCCTGTAACAATTACGTCCTATACTTAGTGTTTACTTTAAATTGACAACTATTTACATGCAATAAAAAGTACTCATTTTAAATGTAAGTTTAATGCATGTTGACAAATGAATTCAACCCTGTGTGATCATTATCATCCTTATGTTACAGAACACTTCCATCACCCTCAGAAGTTATCCTGGTCTCTTTCTCTACCTCCTAACCCCAGGCAACCATTATTTTGCTTTCCATCACTATAGTTTTGCCTGTTCTAGAATTTTAATTAAATAAAAGCATAAAATGTTTATTGTTTTGTGTCTAGCTTCTTTAACTCAGCATAATTTTTTGAAATTTATTTAAACAATTGTGTATATTAGTTTATTTTTATTGGTGAGTAGTATTTCACTTTTATGTAAGCTATATAATTAATATTATATTTTGTTCATTCACTAGTTTGTGGACATTTGTATCATTTGTAGTTTTGAACTATTACAAATATGTGTGTGTATATATATATATATATATATATGACTATTTGTATGTGGTCATATGCTCATATGCTTTCGTTGTTCCTTGGGTAAATACCTAGAAGTGGAATGGCTTGATCTACCGAGGTGCATATGTATTTTGTTTTATAAGAAACTGCCAGACTATTTCACATTTCTACCAACAACATAGGAGATTTCCAGTTGCATTCTTGGTAATACTTCCTTTTATTAATTTTAGCCATTCTTGTAGGTATGTAGCTGTATAGCATGTGGTTCTAAATTGCATTTTCCTGATGACTAACAATGTTGCAAACCTGTGTATGTGCTTATTAGCCTTCGTGTGTGTGTATGTATGTGTGTGTGTGTGTGAGAGAGAGAGAGAGAGATCAGGTCTCACTATGTTACCCAGTCTGGTCACGCACATCTGGGTTCAAGAGATCCTCCCCTCTCAGCCTACCAAGTAGCTGGGATTACAGGTGGACTGCCACTGTTCCCATTTCATGTGTCTTCTTCTGTGAAATGTCTGCCTGAATTTTTTGCTTATTTTCTAATTGGGTTGTTTTCTTCTTGCTGTGTTTATATATTACGGATAAATCCTTTGTCAGGTACATGTATTGTGAATATTACCTTCTAATCCATGGATTACTTTTACATTTTATTTAACTTTTGCAGATTAGATGTTTTAATTTTAATAAGAGCCAATTTATCACAAATAAATTTAGGCCTATGATGCATGCTAATTCCCTTTTGATTTAATAATAATAAAAGTCAGAACTTATCTCCCTCTGTCTCCATTAATATTAAAACTACTTAAACTTATTAGAGATTCTGTTTTATTTTTAAAAACAAAAAGTTTCAACAATGTAACTAATACTAACATAAAGATTTATCAATGAGGATTTCAAATATAGAAACCTCTTAGATTTTAGCAAACTGTGCATATTGGACATCTACCAAAGTAAAATAATTAACTACAGGAATTTGTACATTAATCATACTCTTACGAAGAACTTCATCCATGGTTCTCTCTTTGTTCTTGAAATTCTCACAGATCAATAGATCTTACAAGGAAGACGTAACAAAAGGACAGCCCAATAATGATTCTGCTCACTTATACAGGAGAATGTGCGTAAGTTATGTGAAAATACTAAACCATTTTATATAAAGTGCATGAAAATCTATGGACTTTGGTAACCACAGAGGGTCATGGAATCAATCCTTCATGGATGCTGAGGGACAACTATAATTGCTAATTATAGTTTAGCATGCAATATATACATTTTTGTGAAATCGAATTGAGTTGAATTTATCATGATTTTGATCTTCATGCATCTTATTAAAATGCTTCTTAACCAAAATAGTCTGTGTCAGAGAGTAAAAGAACTGACAGAATAAAATCATAAGTGTTCCTGTTCCTTTAAATCTACTCAGAAGTTTGGAATAAGATAAACAAATCATTGTTTGCAAGTTAATTCTTCTCTTATAGGAAAAATTTGGTAGAAAAATTTCAAAAGCACTACTTCAATATAATGAAGAAAACAGCTTTTCCAATCCTTAATAACGAGGTGATAGAAACTAACCAAGAGCAAGAGGAACAGAGGGTGAGGTGATTATTCCTTTGGCCCTTCAGGGTGTGCTTCTGTTATGTTCTTTACAGAAGCAATATTTAACTGTGTATGGTAGATGAGCCAGCTGCTGAGGTGAAGGCAGGCAGGCCTGAGGGAGATTTCTCTATACTGTTTGTCAAGAAAGATGAAACAACTAGAAAAGTGGAAGTGATCCAAAAGGAAAACTGGAAAATATGTTTTTCTTAGAAGTCAGAGAGGAATCAAAAGCCATACGCAAATAATCCTGAACAGATAAATGTGGCTTAGAAGAGAAAGAAAAGCACCTCACTGCTCCTGAAACTCAAGGGCATGCCACTTCTCACAGAGTAATGTTCCAGAAGTCAGAGATGGCAACTTAAAATACCTACAACGATTTATTATTTCCCTATCTGGTTGGCATTCATTTTAAAATTTGGTTATATGTATTTCTGATGAAGGTGTAAGAAAACATGTATTTCTTTTATTATTATCTGAATGTAATACAGGATAGTTTTCTTTAGAATACAATATCAACTAAAGGTAAAAATGTGAAATCATTGACCAAGGAATCCCACTTACAGAAATCTATTTTTGAGAAATAATTAAAATATGAACACAACAATATATCCACAAGAATGCTGTTCACAGCATTGTTTGTGATGTTAAGAACCTCCTTCATGACACTCAATAGGGCATGGTTAAATATAGTATGGTACTTTGTACTTTGTTATAGTTAAGAATAACAAGGAGAACTACAAACCACTGCTCAAGGTAATTAGAGGATACAAGTATATGGAAAAACATTTCATATTCACGGATAGGAAGAATCAATATCGTGAAAATGGCCATACCATTTAAAGCAATTTATAGATTCAGTGCTATTCCCATTAAATGACCATTGACGTTCTTCACAGAATTAGAAAAAAACTATTTTAAAATTCATAGGGAATCAAAAAAGAGCTCATATAGCCTGGGCAATCCTAACCAAAAAGAAGAAAGCATCATGCTACCCAACTTCAAACTGTAATACAAGACTACAGTAACCAAAACAGCATGGTACTGGTACAAAAACAGGCACGTAGATGAATGGAACAAAATAGAGAACTCAGAAATAAAACCACTTATCTACAACAATTGATCTTCAATAAACTTGATAAAAACCAGCAATGGGGAAAGGATTCCCCGTTTAACAAATGCTTTTGGGAGAACTGGCTAGCCATACGCAGAAAATTGAAACTGGACCCCTTTCTTACACCTTATACAAAAATTAAGTCAAGATGGATTAAATACTTGAATGTAAAACCCAAAACTATAAAAATCCTAGAAGAAAATCTAGGCAATACTATTCAGGATATAAGCATGCGCAGTTTTTATGATGAAATTGCCAAAAGCAACTGCAACAAAGGTAAAAATTGACAAATAGATTCTAATTAAACTAAAGAGCTTCTGCACAGCAAAAGAAACTATCATCAGAGCAGACAACCTACAGAATGGGAGAAAATTTTTGCTATCTATCTGACAAAACTCTAATATTCAGAATCTACAAGGAGCTTAAACAAATTTACAAGGTCTAATATTCAGAATCTACAAGGAATTTAAGCAAATTTACAAGAAAACCCCATTAAAAAGTGGGCAAAAAAATGAACAGATAATTTTCCAGAAAAATAAAAATACTTGAATAGCAAACATATGAAAAAAAGCTCAACATCACTGTTCCGTAGAGAAATACAAATCAAAACCAAAATGAGATACCATCTCGTGCTATTCAGAATGGCAATTATTAAAAAGTCAAGAAACAACAGATGCTGGCTAGGTTGCAGAGAAATAGGAATGCTTTTACACTGTTGGTGGGAATGTAAATTAGTTCAACCATTGTGAAAGACAGTGTGGCAATTCCTCAAAGATTTAGAGCCAGAAATACTATTTGACCCAGCAATCCTATTACTGAGTATATACCCAAAGGAATGTAAATCATTCTATCATAAAGATGCACACACGTGTATGTTCATTACAGCACTATTCACAATAGCAAAGACATGGAATCAACCCAAATGTCCATCAGTGATAAACTGGATAAAGAAAATATGGTACATACACACCATGGAATATTACGCAGCCATAAAAAGGAATGAGATCATCGCAGGGACATGGATGAAGCTGGAGGTCATTATCTTCAGCAAACTAATGCAGGTACGGAAAACCAAACATCGCCAAGTTGTTACTTAGAAGTGGGAGCTGAGCAATGAGAACACATGAACGCAGGGAGGGAAACAATACACACTGGGGCCTATCGGGGTTGGGCAGGGGTGGGGAGAGCATTAGGGAAAAGAGCTAATGCATGCTGGGCTTAATACCAGGTAATGGATTGGCAGGGACAGCAAATGACCATGGCACGCGTTTACCTATGTAACAAACCTCCATATCCTGCACATGTATCCCAGAACTTAAAAAAGTAAAATAATAAAAAAATTTTAAAAAGAATAAAAAGATGTATCAACAGAAAATATACTATGCTCCCAGTTGTAGAAAAATACCTGAACTAAATACATGTGTATTTGAATTTACATACATAGAAAATATTTGAAATAATTTTCTGAGTAGAGGAATATAATGTTCTGAAAAGATATTGCATAGATAGGATAGATAAATAATGACATACACAGAGCTATATGGACATATATACACTCTTTAATTCTCTTTATATACTCATATTTTGAAATTCTATAAATTTGCAAATTAAATTATATATTTTCATGTGCATAGATATATAAACATATCTATATAAGTAAGGGTGCAACTTTCATAAAGAAAACAACATCGTGCTGCATCTGGCAGGAATCAGAGAATAGAAAATTTCCAAGGAGGAGACTTGGCAAACTTCCAGAGGGACTATGAAACCCTGTTGAGAAACCTGAAGGATTTGCAGCTTTGTAGGACTGTGGGATGGTGAATTGCTTTCATCATTTTTCCCTATGAAGGTTGAGATTTTGGAGGAAAAAGTAATATGTGGCAAATGAGTAGCCTGAGAGACAGGCCTACATAGATCTCTCTCTCTCTCTCTCGTGTGTGTATATATGTACAAAACATATGTAGACACATACACACATACGTATGTCTGTGTGTATACATATACACACAAATATATATACATACATATACACACACATATTCATGTATACACAATCAAAGAATATAATTGAGATTTCTAAATCATAGGAATGGTGAGTCAGGAATGTAATCATGGCATACAGTTGATGACATATGAACCCACATCTTATTTGACGTCTTCAAAAGAAATTTCTATTGAAGAGAATAAGCTGGAGAAAAACAAAACACGCAGAGAAAATTTGACAACTTTTACTGTAGATCATGTTTTCCCTGCACCCCATAAACATGTTTTAAAACTATTAACATTCATTTCACATTCTTGGGTTAATATCTAAATATTCTTATATAAGTATAAATGGTTGCAAAAGATATAATTTATTGTGTATTTTAAATAATGATTTTTAAGTAGAATTATCTTAACACATTTAATGCGGGTCAAATCTATCTAAATACCATAGTAATTTTAGAACTAGTGCTTTTGACATACAATGATGTTGAAGGTCCTAGACCACATAAGAAAGTCACCAGGAAGGCATCAGTAACAGGACAGTTTTCAATACCTGTATAGCAATGGGCAAACAATAAATAATAACACAAATCTAATAAAAAAGGGTGATAAACAGCCTCACACAGAAAACCATGGCTTAGTAAATAAAGTAAGATGATGATCTGATGTATCCCAAATGAACAGAGATACTTGAGAAAAAGCAGAGTAGGACTGTATGTTATATACACTTTATATACTTAATCAGTGAGTGGTCATTAGAAACAAAGAAGCCTGAGCTCTATGACATAATTAATCAGATTCTCTGAGGCCATGAATAAATATTTTCACAAAAATTCTAGATTTAAGGTCTGTGATGTCTGAGAATGACTTAGTGCATGGAAAGAATAACTCAATAATTTCAAAGAAAGAAAATAGTCATGAAGCCCTTAAGTGAAAATAGATCAAAATAGTTGAGAAGTTCTTCAAAAAAATCTGATGATAAGAATGTAAAATATTCCAATGAACAGGAAAAGGGTGAATGGGTGAATTCTCTAAAGCAGTGCTGTTCAATAAAAATGTCATTGAGAATCACATATGTAATTTTAAATTTTATTCAGGACAGAAGCCTTCCCAACAGTGCACCTTAAGAAGGGAAGATCCCATGGTGCCGGGCACTGGGTGGAACCCCTGGGCTGGAAGGCAGGGAATGGGGTGGAGTTACAACATCAGGGAGGTTGCTGGGACAACGGGAGATAGACCGGGCAGAGGCAGCCAGGTACATACAGTCTAAACCAGGAACAGAGCAGCCCCCCATCATTCACATCAGTAACGCCAAATTTCATCTGAATCTAGACATCATGACCCCATCCCAACCACTCTCTGCCTGCTCTCTGTTCTGGGTTCTGCTTGACAGTGTGAGTGGGACCTGGTTGTTTACTGTGTCTGGTTCACTTCTGCAGAGTGGGAGGAGGCAGTGGAATAGGAGGCTGACCATGGGGCTGAGGCAGAAGCTGAGGTCAAGGAGGCAGAAGGTAAGGCTTTGGTGAGGGTACACGGGGCTTAAGGGAGTGGTGAGAATCCCCAGAGCCATTCCTCTGGCAGCAGGAAACCCACCAGGAACACGCTCTCCCACCTGCATCCACTCCTCCTGTCTGTAAGGAGATTCATCTCTTGATGGCCTGATCAACAAACGTTGATCTGGCACTGGTTTGCTGCTTCTGAGTCAGGCAGAGTCTGGGACCCAGGAGCACATGTGTGTAAAAGACAGCTTGCTGACGCCCTAGGCCCGCAGGGTGCACCTTGGTAAGGACTTTTCTATGGGAGAGGCTGCTTCTGGGGAGAGCTTGAACTCAGAACAAGGACATTTATCGATGCCTCATGTTTTGTTTAGAAGATAGACAAGAAGAGGAAGCTAAGGAGACTGTTGGGCATCAGGAGAGAGGTTTTAGGATGGCAAGGAAACCCCTCACAGCAGCTTTGGGGGAGAATGTCACAGGGCTCTTTCCGGGGAGCGGGGGCAAGAGGGTTCGAAGGAGGAAAGGACAGAACTTGGTGGCACTTGCAGGGTTATAGATGTTGAGCTCTAAACATTTGCCCCTCCTCATCCCACAGAAGCTGCACTGGTGCTGCCTGGTGGGAGAGGGAACACAAGTTCAGCCCCCTGGTCTGGGCAGGGGAATTGGGCCCGAAAGTCACATCCACACCTGAAGCTCAGGTGAGGTAACTTGCAGGGTGAGGTGCCTCTAGGTTAAAATCTCATGCATGGATGGTCCGTGCCTTAGGTCACTGCTGTGGTCATTGCCATGCTGCAGCATCTAGCAGGGTTCCAGGTGGACCCAGCCATGCCTCCAGAGGGGAGGAAACAGCCAGCTGGGGCTTGAAATCATGCCCATCAGCTTCTGCTCTGTGGCCACCAAGAAATCCAGAGACAAGCATTAGGCAAAAACCTGGGAAGGGAGTCTAGGGCCAGGAATACTGGGGCCCTTTTCAAAGAATCCCTCCTCACTGTGAAGGGTGAGAGAAGCCAAGCTGCTTTGCTCAGAATG
The DNA here is from genome assembly GCF_009828535.3 of Hylobates moloch. Lineage (NCBI taxonomy): Eukaryota > Metazoa > Chordata > Mammalia > Primates > Hylobatidae > Hylobates > Hylobates moloch. The sequence goes on from NW_026652862.1 coordinate 17,884, forward strand.
GATGAGTGTGAGAAGCTTTGTTTAAAGTTTCACATTGAGCTTGTGTGTGCCCTGAAGGACTCAGCCATTCCTTGAAACATCCCCCACTGGGCTGCTATGGGAGACAGAGTGTGGGATTTGCAACCCCAGCTGCCTTAATTTTTGTTGATGCTCCTGGAATCAGGGCTACTCAGGGATGGAAAAGACTCACTGTGCAGATGGGAAAATGGAGGCCCACAGAGGCCCAGCTCATCAGAGGCAGAGCTGTGACCGGATCTGGAGCCCTCTGACCCTGTGGAAGTGGCTGTGTTCTTCTCTCTCTTCTAAATGGCCCAGTGGGGGAGTCCAAACCCAAGCCCAGGTGAGTGGGATGCACCTGTGGTAAAGCCTGGAGCAGAGGCTCCGTGAGGGAGGATGATGGTGGAACAGGAATGTAGTGTGGAGCAGTGGGCATGGGCTGGGACTGTGCTGGGCACAAACCACCATACACAATTGTCCAAGTTGTGCACTAAACAGGGGCCTCTTCCTGAGGGGGAGAGTAGAGGCTGAATTCCACCCTATATTTCATTATTAATTGTGCGTCCCAGGACAGATGGAGCTATATTCATCTAGAGGAAGGGGATGGATGAGTCACAGCCCTGGAGAGATACTCTTATCTCACAGGATGGTCAGAACACCCTCTATGGTTGAGCTGGGACCTGGGATAAAAGGGAAGCAAATTTGGGGGAGCCAAAGAGTGAAACTCTGCCAGCCTAGGCATGACAGCCTCAGAGAGCCAAAGAGGGGCAGGGCAGGGTGACTGGTTGCCACACCTGTGAAGCCCACCCAGAGGCAGTGGGTTTGGTGGGCATGGGAGCACTTCCCTTCTGATCACACTAAACCTACCAGCAGATGGTGTCACACATTCCTACAGGCTTCTTCCCATGTCAGTGGAGACTTCAGAAACCAGCCCAGCCCAGCCCAGGCCTCCCAGTTCCATTCATTTCCCTTGCACCCTTTCCTTTCCTGGCTGCTTGTACACTACAGTATCTCATTTCACCTCCACACACCAGAAGGCAGATTTCACCTCCACGGACTAGGGCTGGTGACCTCCCTGGGCCTCGTGTCACACACTACGTATGTGTTAGGACTGAGACCAAACTGCAGGACTCTTGGGTTCATCGGGAGATTGTGCGGGGTCAACCAGCAGGAATTGGAGTCAGACAAGTGTGTCATCTTGTCACAGCTTGTTTGCTTCCTAGTTGTGTGTCTTTAGCAAGTCGGTCTACCTCTATGAGCATCATTTTCCTAAATCACACTGATGGTGCCTACTGCATGGGCATATGAAGGATAAGATGGGCACAAAATGAAATGACATGTGTGAAAGAGCTTTGCATGCTCCCAGGTGCTGAGCAAGGCGGAGGACTGCTGTTGTTGTCAGTGTCAATATCATGGTTGTGGCTGGTTGAGGCAGTGGTGGAAAATGCTGCAGGAAGGAGCAGGGCCATGCCTGTTCCCTACACCTACAGTTTCTGAGTCCAGAGTGGGGTTGAAGATCACTGATTATTCCTCTCTCCAAGAGGCCATTCCTGGCCAACTTGGTGCCACCCAAGATCCCCAAATGACAGAGTAGATTTGATGTGAGTGGGCAGAGCAGGCCTGAGCTGGGAGTAATCCCAAGGGCCCCCAAAGAGTGAGAGACTTTGTAACCTCAAGTTAGGGCAGGTTGCAGGTGGGATGATGTTTAGTGCAGGCCAGGCTTCGTGCCAGCCCTTGAGCATGGTCGTGGTTTCAGGCTACAGTTGCCCTTTTGTTTGTGATATGGTTTGGATCTGTGTCCCCACCAAGTCTCATGTAGAATTGTGACCCCCAGTGTTTGAGGTGGGGCTGAGTAGGAAGTAGTTGAATTATGGGGTGGCATTTTCATGAATAGTTTAGCAATCCCCCACCCTCTCAACTTGGTACCATATAGTGAGTGAGTTCTCATGAGATAGATCTGGTTGTCTAAAAGTGTGCAGCACCTCCCCTTTCTGTTTTCCTCCTTCTCTGGCCATGTGAATTGCGGTTCCCTGTTCACCTTGCACCATGATCAGAGCTTGCTGAGGCCTCCCCAGAAGCAGAAGCTGCTAAGGTTTCTGTATAGCCTGCAGATCCATGAGCCAATTAAACCTCTTTTCTTTATAAATTACCCAGTCTCAGATATTTTCTTAAAGCATTATGAGAACTGACTTATATACTTGGCCAGGGACAACACTTCCAGAGGCCTTTTGCATTGAGGTGGTGGGTATCTAACCCACCCATTTTTCCCTTGGACTCATCAGCGTAGCAGACTTTGCGCCCCAGCTATCCACCCAGAGGACATCCACCAGAAGCACATGAAGAAGGACCTGAGTGAGCTGCTGAAGCTGATCGAAGCTCACTTTGAGAACAGGAAGTAGGAGGAGAGGGAGCTCAGTTCTCTTAAAGACAAGATTGTAGGCATCGAGTCTCCCCATCTAATGTTGCCTCAGGCCCCAGCCTGTTCTCTATCCCTTTTGTTTGGCCCCACCTCCTCCAAGCAGCCTTCCCTGGAGCTCCAAACCCTTCTCAAGGTGGGCTCTCCTTCAGGAGCCCTGCAGTACTCTGAGCTGCTCCTGCAGCCCTGGCTGGGTCTTCTTGGGTCTCTGCCTTTTCTCCTCACCAGACTGGATGCTCCTTGACAGCAAGAGCTCAGTCTGATCAGTTTCCAGGCCACCACAAGGCCTGACTCAGGACCTGGCAATGGAATGACTGGTCACATGCCTGTTGTCCACTCTTGTCCTTGTGTCCTCCTCCCCAACCAATGAGGTGAACTTGAGTGTGACCTGCAAAATCTTATATTATTCTACTGCTGAGCATGAAGGTTGCTGTGATTCCTTTTGTTTCTGTTTACCAAGCTTGCCTTTCCACAGCTGTGCTCCTCTGGCTTGAATGACCTAGCCACCTGTCTGAGCACAGAGCACAAAGCAGATGGCAGAACAGGGTGGGGAAGGGGCAGGAACAGTGGCAGAGCTCAGGCGGAGCCTGCCTGACATTTCCGAAACCGTCGCAGGCAGTCTCGCCATGAGTAAGGTTTGATGTGGGCCATCTGCAAGTGCCCGCAAGTGCCCGCAAGTGGGCAGTCCTTACCTAGCCAGGGCACTCTCTGTGAGGCCCACCTGCTGTGGGGCTATCTCCTGCTGAAAGCTGAAGGACTTGGAGGAAGAGTGCCACCGTCCTAAGACTCTGGGAAGGAAAATTCCCCATGAGTTCTCTTGTGGCTCTGTCAGGGTCCGGCACCTGCAATGCCACCTACTCCCCATGCATGCCTGGGTGGACTTTGCCTCTTCTCCATAGGCAAAATAGCAGGCCCAGCAGGCCGAGCAGCTGCGCATCTGGAATGAGTGGAAGGAGCAGCATAACCTCCTGGCTGGGAGTGACCCTCAAGCCCAGGCCCACAGAGCCCCTCAGGCTCCCATCTCCTGCCGTTACAAACCTGATATTTTAAGAGACTCTCCAGCCCTCATCCATTCCCCAATCTAGGCTTCATGGGACATAGGGAGACCCTGTAGCAAGTGGGAAAAACAAGAAGCAAATTTGTGGTAGTCAAGAAATGAAACTCGGCCAGGTGCGGTGCCTCACGCCTGTAATCCCAGCACTTTGGGAGGCCGAGGCGGGCAGATCACAAGGTCAGGAGATCGAAACCATCCTGGCTAACATGG
>NW_026652863.1:0-21558 GCF_009828535.3 Hylobates moloch
TTGTTCTTCTTTTTTATAGTGAATGGGTGTAACTTACTGCAATGTGAATAATGCATAATATTTGTGGGGAAAAGTAGGGAAGTAGCCAAGGAGAAAAGATAGGACAAAGAAAACTGTGAGTTTTCTTTAAATATCTGAGACAATGGAAAGGAATTTTAAGCAATTTCTTGACAAAAAGACTCTCCTTTTTTTGATTACAGTAGGGATGCCAATAAGATGGAAAAAAAAAATCAAGGAAAGTTGGAGAATAAAATAATACCTGCACAGTATATATATTTTGGGGGCATTGTTGAGGTTGTACTTGTGATCTAATATCCATTTTTAAGTGTTTTGTAGATATTAAAGTTAATTTGCATACATACATATATATCTGTATATATACACATATAATAAATCCAGATATACATGTATTATATATCTATGTATAATACACATACATAACATATATAATAGATACTCCCTATTAATCAGTATTATCACTTAGATTACTCAAGACCTGGAATATATATTTGGAACAAAAGTAAAATCCCTTATTGTGATTCTACTTGCCAGCTCCTTATTATGGTCAGTGTCAGGGCTCTGAGCCAGGCAGGAACTGAAGTAGACAGTTGGCCCTAACCACTGAACCACCTGCCTTGAGCCCCTTGAGGCACGAGAGATGGTGGAGAACCATCATCACCACTCAGGGAGCATGTGTCAGGGGCCCGCTCTGTCCTGCGGCTCTACCTGCATCCTCTCACTTGAACCTCGTAAGAACCTTGTTCAGTTGGGGTTATTTTGAGCCCCATTTTTCAGGTGAGGAAATGGGCACAAAGAGGTTATGACTTTTACACACAGAGTGGTGGGGCAGGGACTCAAACCCAGGTCTGTCTCTTCTCTGGAGAGGCGCCCGCATTTGGAGGTGTAAACTACCCCCGTGGCCATATGACGGTCCACTGTGACCGGACACTGAAATGACCAGTCCAGGGGGCTTGTGGGATGGGGTCTCAGTTTCACCACTGTGCTGCTGGGTAACTTCGGGCAAGGCCCATTCCTCTCTGGACCCTGGTTCCTCATCTGTGTACTCTGTGTGTGCATTTTTTAAAAATCAGCTTACTTTTAAAATTTAAAATATATCATGAAAGTAAACACAAAGTTAAAATAGCAAATGCTTAGCTCCGTGTACCATCTAATCCTGTTTTATGTATGTGCATGTGTGTGTGTGCATGTGTGTGTGTGTGTGTGTGTGTGTGTGTGTGTGTGTGTGTGTGTGTTCTGGGCTACCTCAGAGATCCATTCTGGCTTTGAGTTTGGTATGTCCCATCTTGGGCAGGTCCAAGGGAGGGCATGAGCGATCTGGCTTTGGGACAGGTATGGGGCTGGCCCTAGGGCCTGGATGCTTCTCCCACCACTGTCTGTCACAGAGGGGAGTTTGTCTTGCAGGAAACGGCCTCATCCATCAGTGGCAATGGGGGGCTGACAGTGGCCACTCCCCACCAGCCCTGGCTGGAGGCAGACTCATAAATCCCACACCAGGCAGGGCTGTAAATTCCTGTGATTCACATCCGGCCTCTTGGAGGACAGAGACATTTGGGGCTGTGGGGCTGGCTGTTCTCTCCCGGGCAGGACAGGTGGGTACTGGGAAGAAGCCTCTTCATGGGCCCAGCAGTCTCAGATGGCCTTTCCGAGGAGATGCGGTGCTGAGCCCCCAGGATGCCTCAGGCTCAGCCTGGGCCACCTCTGCCTAGGCCATTCCTGTGCCCTGGCCCGAATCACCCTGGAGGCCACCGTGTGGACATGCTCTGTGGCCTCAGAGATCTCGTGGGGCCTGTGGCCCAGAGGGTTGGCTCCATGAACTTCACAGCATGGTCACCTGCCAATCCGCATGGCATTCTGTCTTGGGGCTGTGAGGGCACAGTGGGAGGTAGGGCCCAGTCTGTGCATCTCTTATTCCAGGGGGGCTGGGGTCCCGAATCCACTGTCCCTTAGGCAAGAAGGGGACAGGGACACTCAGGCCAGGGCTGCAGCCATTTGTCACCTTTCATCAGGACTTTTGCCACACTCAGATGCCACTGGAATTCTTCTTAGCATTTTTTAAAAATCAGCTTACCTTTAAAATTTAAGTGTGTGATTTACCCTCTTCTTTAGCCATACTTGAGAAATCAGGGTCTGATATACTCGTCAAATACTCACACACATATACACATACACATGTACACATACCTGCTCACACAGGTATATACATATACACATATATGTGAAAATATACACATGAAATATATCCACGAAAGTAAACACAAAGTTAAAATAGCAAATGCTCAGCTCCGTGTACCATCTAATCCTGTTTTAGGTTTAGAGTGGCTCTAGTCTTCCCCCCATTATGGGTGATTCCTTACTGGTGATACAAAACAGGTTGAGATGGCTCACAGAGCTGAGCATTTACCAGCCATTCTAGCCTTCCCCCATTTTATAGACAAGGAAACCAAGGTCCAGAGAGGTGCAGGGCCTGCCCCAGGTCACACAGCACTGGGATTAGTGGCCAGCCCATCTGACTCCAGCTGAGTGCTCCTTTTACGGAAGCACACTCCCTGTCTGCAATGTGCAGGTCCCCTTCCTCCAGAAGCACAAGTGGACTCGCAGAGGCCTTTTGGAGACTGTACCCTAACACAGAGGGTTCATTGCAAGGTGGGCTTCCTGGTGGCAGGCTGATGGGCAGGCGGACGGTCTCCTGGGTCCTGGCGGGACCAGGCACTGGCCTCTGGCTCTGTCTGTGCTTTATCTTGGTGCTCATGGCTCCTGCAGCGCCTCAAGATTCGGGGAAATGGGGAAAGGAGGGTCCCAAGGGAGAGAGAGAGCAGGGCTCTGGCAGCAGCCCTTCCCCAGGGAGCTGCTTACTGAAGAGATCATTAGTGGTACCGGCTCTCAGGCTGGCAAGGAAGGTGGCCTCATTAGCAAGCACCTTCCCCTGCGCCACCTCCACCTTCCCACCTGCAGGCTCCTGACACCCACACTGCCACTGCCACCACTGCCATCACTCCAGAGATGCAGCACGATGGGCCTCCTGTTGGGGACAAGGCTGCTAGCTGAAGGGAGCCAGGAAGGAGATGTGTGTGCAGGGTGGCAAGGGTGCGTGTACACTGCACTCACACAGAGACACACAGACATGCTCACATGCATGTACACACATATTGCATTAATAGAGGTGTGCATATAAGTCTAGCACACACACACACAACACAGAGACTTGCACAGTAATGCGCAACTTCGACACACGGTGCAAGCACACAGATCCAACAGAGATGTACACACAGGGGTGGGTTTCAGTGTGAAGCCCCACAGTGCACACGTATAGGGACCCATATGGAACATAGGCACACATGCACCCCAGGAGATGCACGTGTGTATTCACACAAACATACAGTCCTGTCTCCAGACTCCGGAGTGTGCATGGAATTTTACACACATGAGTACATGTCAACAAACCTGCAGACCAGCCCGGGGCGTACCACTGTGTGTGCAGGGACACCCACGTGCACACGTCCATGCACGCAGAGCACGCACCAGTTATTTTTTTCTTGGAATCTAACAAGGCCCAAGGAGCAAGGAGTGGCTAATTCCCTGGAGGAAGTGAGGAGACCGGAGCTGAGGACACATTTAATTAATTTTTCTCATTCCCAGCAGAGGGAGAAAGGGAGAGAAGGAGGGAGAGAGGAATGAAATGAGAGAGAAAGGAGAGGAGAGGGGAGAGGGGCAGCAGGAGGGCGAAGGTGAAGTGGGGAGGAACCGGTGTGGGCAGTGAGGAGGCTGAGGGACCCCGGGCCCAGGGGCATTAACCTTTTCAGCTTAGGGCAGGCCCAGGGACCTCATCACTCAGCCCCAATCCCAGAACCAGACGGGTCGTTCAAGGTCAAGTGGTGGGGCTGGCGCAGCAGTCCACCCACAGTGCCCCCTCCACACAGCTCTGGGGACGGGGCGTGCACGTCTTTCACCTGCTCCCACCGAGTGGAAACCTGCCCCCCAACCCCGAACCTCCCACGCTCAGTCCCACTTCTGGTCTGTGCCTGCATTGGCTTAGGGCCTTGGGGGCTCTCCTATCACGGGTCTGGGGTGAGGGTGACACAGCTGCCCAGGGAGGCCCCTGCTGAGCACCAGGACAGCTCCTTCCACCCCTGCCCTGACCTCAGCCTTGAGACAGAGTCAGGGAGATGGAGGTGGACAAGGACGGGCTGTGAGGGGGAGGGAGGATGTGAGTCAGGAGAGAGGGGAGGTGGGATGGGGTGGGAGTGAAACAGGAAGATGGGGAGCAGTGAGAGAGAGGGGGAGACACTAAGCAAGAGATGGAGAAAGGTGTGAGAGGGACCACAATGGTGAGAGTCAGACCCAGAGACACACAGAGAGGACGCTAGAGAGAACAAGAGAAACAAAAAAAGGTCTGAGGGTCCGGAAAGGCAGCCGGGCTCTGCAACTCTCCCTGGTCAGGAGGGAGTCACCTTGCCTGGGGCGTGAGCGAGGACCCCTGGCCTAGAGAGGATGCTGTGTGACCCCGCCCAGGCACCCCACCTCTCTGAGCCTTGGCTGCTGGTCTATAAAGCAGGGGGACCGGCCCTGTCTCCGAGAGGGCCCTGAGGCTCCACAGGGAGGCTGGCCTGGTCCCTTTCTTTCCTCTACTCCCCCCTGAGTCATGCAGGCCTGCAGAAGGGGGTGGGGGGGCTCCCTTCCGGGGCCCTGAGTGGGCAAACCAGGTGAAAAGAAAGTCGCTGTGGGGCTGGTGTCGTGTGCTGCAGCCGTGAGCACAGAGTGATGGGGCGTTTGCCCTGAATATTGAAAATACGTAAATATCCATTTTCAGGCAGCAAGGCAGATATAAATACAGAGGGGAGGGCGTGCAGCCCTCAGCCATAATTTACCGGCTCTGCTACCCACGGGGGCTTGGGCACTTGTGCGTGGCCGTCAAGAGGCTTTTCCAGATGGCTTTATGACCGCCAGTGGCCACCTGGATCCCTTCTCTGCCGCCCGGGGTGAGGTGGGGCAAGGCAGGGGGTGTCATTCCTAGGCCTGCTCTGTCCTAGGCCTTTGGGGCCTCTCCTGCCTTCTCCTCCTCCAGCATCTCCTTGCTTGGGAGGGACGGAACCACATCTGTGTCAGGCCTGTTATGTACCCAGCCCTGGTGCACTTGGATAAAATCAGAGGCGTTCCAATCCTGCCCATGGGTACTTCCGCGCTGCGAAGCAGAGATGACACCCTAAGTCCTGCCCTTAGGAACTCACCCAAGGGAAACGGATGCTAGAAGGGTCCGGATAAGCCAGCATGGGGCAAGACCCAGGTCCACTCTGGAGCAGGCTACAGAGGAGAGACACATGGCCAATGGTGGCCTCCAAGAGTCTGGCCGCAGCCCAGCATACCCAAAGCCCTCAGCCTGGAGGGGAAGCAGTAGGACCTGGGGTGGAGGTCATGGCCCACTGGCAGGCAGCTCTCTCTCTGACATCCTCCTGAGAGGACATGGGTCTTGCCCCATGCTGGCTTATCCAGACCCTTCCACCATCTAAGGAATGGGCTCATTCTTGATGAGCAGACAAGTGGAGGCCCCAAGGCAATTCCCTGCCTCTCCTCCCGGAGCTGGAGCTCGGACTTGAGCACCCTGATCCCTGCCACCTTCACATGCTGAGGGGCATCTTTCTCTTTGGGTTGGGACCCTGTGTTCCAGGCACTCACCTTCCCACAGCAGAAAGCCACCAGCCTCTATCGGGGGGTGTGGAGCGTTCTCCCTTCCAGGGTGCTGGAGCCTCCTCTTCCCAGGAAATGGAGGCTGGGCTTCCCTGCCCTGAGCAGGAGCCTGCACTGGGAGGCAGGGGCTAGACAGCCACCTGCTGCCTGGGCCGAGGGTGGAACCTGTTTGTGTGGGATGCAGGCATTGAATCATGAACACGCCAGGCCGAGTGGCCCGGGGCCCTGCACAGAGCAGGGGCTGGGATCAGATGGCATTGGTGGGGAGGGGTCGGGGGGGTGCTCTGTGGAGGGAGGGTTGAGGCTGAGGTGGGGGTAGCAGAACCGCGCCTCCTATTCCTTGCCTGCCTCTCTCATGTTTCCCTCCCCCACTGTCAACAAGGGGCTCTCTGAGGCAGAGTCCTCACAGTGAGTGATGCCTGCCCGGGCCCTGCCCTCCAGGCCTGTTCTGCCAGAAACACCCACAGGTCAGGGCATCCAGGTGCCTGGATGGACAGCCACAGGCCAACCGCAGCCTTCACCAGCTGCTCTCCTGTGGCTGCAGAAAATGAGATGTGCTGCAGCCGCCAGCCCCCGCTCCCCTGCTGCCAGGCTCTCCTGTCTGTCCTAGTCCTCGCGTCAGGTGCGAGGGCACAGGCCACAGTGGAGTCTCTGGGTCTTCCCCGGGTGACTTTGCTGTTGGCTCTGGGACCCACGCTAGCCCTTCTGTGCCATCTGGGTGGCAGGATAGACATCTGCAGGGCACATTCTCCACACCCCCTTGCATGCTGCTCCTGGTTCAGTTCTTCCGAGGAGGTGCTGGCAAGGCTCCAGCACCTGCATGACACATGCCTCTCAGCAGTTCCAGTATCAGCTCAGTGGCAGTTCCAGAAGCACAGCAGTGAGTGCAGGCTGTGGGCTCCAGCTCAGGGCATCTCTGGATCTGCCTCCTCCTCCCAGCCCTTCCCCCATCACCTCAGCAGCCTGGCCGTCCTGGAACTCCCAGGATGCTCCTCAAAATGGCTCTAAAACCCTTGTTCCTCACTTCTTCCTGGAGGGGCCCCACCTTGGCTCTGGGTGGCGGGAAAAGCTGTTTTCCCCTCTGCGGGAATTATCCCACTTTGCCAGTTAAATGGAATGGTCTTCCCCGAATCTGTTCTCTGGGTCATGTGTGCGCAGCCAGGCCTCCAGTTGCAGTGGTCACAGGGGCCTCTCCCCACTGGCTGCTCCCCAGGGTCTCCTCTGCTCTCTCCTCCCTTCGCATGGGCTTCTTCATCTTCCTTGGGGTTCTGCTCCCCCATAACTCAGGGTCCCCCCGTGTGGCCCTGACCTGCATTCTGGCTGCTCTAGAGGCGTGATCTGGCTTCTGCCTCTGCATGAATGAACTACATCGCTTGGGGGGTCCTGGTTCAAGTTACTAGGGTGACAGTCTGGCGTGAGTCATTTATGATCAGGCCAGAGGTTCTGCATGTCCCAGACTTGGCCTCTGGGGTCAGACACTCATTGCTTTCTGCAGGGCAACCAGGAGCCATGGGGACCTGGGGGTGAGGCAGTCTTCCTTAGTTCAGGGTGGGAAGCAGGCAGGGGTCTCAACCACGGTAAACTAGCAACTGAGATGGCATCAGCAGCCCTGCTCACGGGTGACCCTCGCCTCGGCTGCACCTACCCTGCCCAGGCTGCAGCAATGCCTGCTGTATGCCCAGCACCAGGCTGGGCTTATGGGGGAACCAGATGAACAGAACTCAGACCATGTTCTCGAGGAGCTGAGGGTCTCATATGGGAGACGTAGACTCCTCAGATGCCCGAATACCAGGCTCTAAGGAGCATAAGGTGCACAGGGAAGGGAGAACTCAGCTCTGGCTGAGGAGTTGGGGATGCTTCATGGAGCAGGGGATATTTGACTTGCGCCACAAGGTGAGATTTTTAATGCGTGGTTGGTTCCAGGGTTGCTGGAAACATCCCAGAGAGAATAGAACCCCGGGAACAAAGGCCCGGCTCGGTAGCAGGGTGGGAGGAGCTGACCACTAACCACCAGCCTAACTTGTTTAGTGAGAATGCTCAGAGCAGTGGGGATAAACCAAAACGTGGGTGGTCGGGTTTTGAGCACCTGGTGCCCTGACCCGCTTCTCCTCCTCCTGCTTACCCAGGTCCTCTGGGGCTCCTCTCCCGTGGTCGCCATGGGAACTTCAGGTGGCTGAAGTTTGCTTGAGCCTAGCTCCCTGAGATGGGCTGTGGGTCAGCGGAGGTGGAGGGAACTGGTCCCCAGTCTGGGCTCTGAGCACCCCTCCCCTGGGGCCCAGAGTCTCCATCTGAGCTCTGCCCATTTAGCCCTCACCTGGTCTCATCCTCACCTCCCTCCCCCACACTCCACACATCCTTCCAGTCACCAAGTTCTGACTGTTCCTTCCACTTGTAGAATCTCCCTGGGAGGCATCCACTCTGCACCTGCCTCCCTGCCTCAGGCCTGGCTCCACCCCTTCCCTCTCCCTGGATGACAGCAGGGGCCTCCTAGGGGGTCTGGCTCCTTCAGTCTGCTCCTCCTGGGTGCTGCTGCTGTCCTCCTGACCAGAGCCTGCCAGTCTGGCAGCTCCTCTGCCCCTCCCTACTCCAGCCTGGGTTCCCACCACCCTGGGATGGCTGAGTCTGTGAAATAGGTGGAGTGGCATGTTGAGCTCCACTTCTAGAACCACATTCTATGGGGTGGTAGCGTCTTTCTGGAATTAACAGGTATACCTTGAAAATGGGTTCCATGTGGAATTGGTTTGGGAAGCACTGCACAGCCTCTGCCTCCTGGATACTCACAAGGCACTGTAACAGGTGAAAGGCTCCCAGACGTCCTGGAGTAAAGAAGTCTGTTTTGATTTATTTAACCCCGAGATTCCCAGAGTGTTTTGGCTCTAAATAAGGAATGTCTATGAATAACTCCAGGAACAAGTTTCTCCGGACCACCCTTTGGAAAATGCTGGAGGAGCCGTAAAGTGTGGTGCCTTGTCTTTGGGGATCTGGGGTCCTGAGGCCTGCTTCCCCTATCTGGCATGCAGGGGTTCCCACAGGTGCATAGGCTGATATGGGGCTGAGGAAGCACTGGAAAATTGGGTTGCACCATGGATGCCTTGCTTCCATCTCCTGGCCTGCAGTATGGTTCCTGGATGTGTTTTGTTTAAACCACACATTCTTTTGAAATTTGACCTGGTTGTCAACATTAATTTAAAAGCTGGGAGATCCCACCACAAATTCTGCATTTTAAAGTTCTCTTAAAACATGTGGAGCCGGCCAGGTGTGGTGGCTCACGCCCGTAATCCCAGCACTTTGGGAGGCTGAGGCGGGCAGATCACGAGGTCAGGAGATCAAGACCATCCTGGCTAACACGGTGAAACCCCGTCTCTACTAAAAATACAAAAAAGCAGACGGGCGTGGTGGCAGGCACCTGTAGTCCCAGCTACTTGGGAGGCTGAGGCAGGAGAATGGTGTGAACCCCAGAGGCAGAGCTTACAGTGAGCTGAGATTGCACCACTGCACTCCAGCCTGGGCAACAGTGCAAGAATCGTCTCAAAGAAAAGAAAAAAAAAAAACACGAGGAGCCCTGTCCACACAGTGTGCATCTCTCCCTCTGTGGAGCTGAAAAATGGCAGGACCCACTTACATGCAAAGCACCCAAACTGCAAGCAGACAGTTACCCTCCCTGGCGCGGGCTGAGCCCCCAAAACATTGGAGTTTCTGCCCTTTGTCAAGGGGAATATGGGGCTCACTTCAACAAATTCCTCTTTATGATGGTGACTTTACGCCTGACCCACACTCCTCTGGGGAGTCCTTCTTTGAGGGGCTGAGGCAGGTGGGGCTCGCTGGCTCCAGCATGTTCCTTACCTCCCATGAAGCACCATGTACATGATGCAGTCTAGGCTATGAAGCCCACTGGGCTACCCCACCATTACCCTTGGTTCCCATGACGGGGGTGCCAGAGTGGCCCAGGGGCAGCAGGGCTGCGGGAGGCAGAGGGAGGGCCTGCTGCAGCCTCCTCTCCTGTGACCACCTGGGGGCTCAGCTGATGAGGAGAGTCACAGCTGCTCAGGTCACCCTGGTCACCGGAGTACGCTGGGTGGGAGAACCACTCCCTGCAAGAGCGAAAAGCTGAGAACACTGCCAACCATGCTGGCACCCCTGAGCCAGCCCGCTGCTGCAGAGAGCCCTCTACGAATAGCCCGCTCTGTGCTGACAGAGGCTGGAACCTGGGGAAATCTGGCTCAGGGCTGCTTGCTGGGGCCCAGGGTGGGGTGGGGCTGTGGCCCTCCACAACCCTGCCCTGGGATGACTGCGGGTGAAGCAGAACCCTGACTTGCAGGCCCCAGTCTGAGGTGGAGGGAGGCGGCCCAGACCAACCTCCCCCGACTGTTAGGATAACAGGAATTTCCCGCCAGGAAGAGGCTGGCACTGGTTTCGGTTCTGTCCTGGGTGGAGGAGGAGGTCAGTAGTGGACTCTCCACTCAATGGGGCCTTCATGGGCTCTGGTCGGAAGTTCCCACACACCCCCATCAGGAGGTCTGACTCTGGCCACCTCGTGCCTCGCCTGAGCCTGTCCTGCTCGTGGCCCTCCCCTTCTAAGCCTGTCTGAACACCTCTACCTTGGGGACCCCTCCTGTGTCTTCCTCCTCCAGGAAGCCCCTCTGATCCTCCCCCTCAGAGCTCTAGCCCTCCTCCAAGCTCCATCCCTCCCCTATCCCAGCCTCCCTATACAGCCCCACAAGTCAAAAAATCATGACTAAAATAAAATATCTCCCTGACAAAAAACTAAAAAAAAAAGACACTAAAGTTCCAATTAAGACTAAAAAAATTTTTTAAAAAATGAAGTATCCTTTTTAAAAGTGGCCACTGTAAAGCCTCCAAAACCCATTCCATTAACTTAAAAAACAAAAAAACCTATATAAGTAAATCAGTGGCCACTACCAAAACACAAACTAAAAACTTTACACTTATTAACAAAAAATTTTAAAAAAAAATTGAGCCTTCATTTTTGCCTTAAAATTCTCCTATGTTTATAATTCAAAAAAAAAATCCAACAAATGACACTAATGAATTTAAAAGCATTGACACGGTAATTCAACCCATGGAGAGTCTCCAACCCGAGAGACTTGCCCTCTCCAGCCATAATCCCCAAAAATTGGCCTTTAATTATAATTAATCTAAAAGATTACTTATTTATATTCCTCTGACAAAACAAAATTTTAAAAAATTTACTTTTACTATACCAGCCATCAATAATATAAAACCAGCCACCAGGTTTCAGTAAAAAGTGTTACCTCAAAAAATACTTAATAGTCCAACTATTTGTCAAACTTTTGTGACTCAAACTCTTCAACCAGTTAAACACAAGTTTTCAAACTGTTATATCATTGATTATATTAATAATATTTTGTATACTACAAAAACAAAAAACAAATTAACTATTACACATTTCTACAAGTAAAGGTTACCAACACAAGACTGACAATAAGATCTAATAAAATTCAAACCTCCTTTCCATTACTTAAAAATATAAGTTAAAAAAACCACAAAAAATAAAAATTAAACATTAAAAACATTAAATAACTTTCAAAAATTACTAAAAAATATTAAACTCGGCCAACTCTAGACATCCCTATTTATGCCATGTCAAATTTGTTCTCTATCTTAAAAAAAATCCAAAATTAAATAATAAACATTAACTCCAAAGACAACTAAAAAAATTAATTAAAAAAAGTTCGGTCAACCCAAATAAATAAAATGAATCACTTAGCCCCACTCCAACTTTTAATTTTTACTACTACACATTCTCCAACAGACATTATTGTTCAAAATACAAATCTTATGAAGTGGTCCTTCCTTCCTTACAGTACAATTAAGACTTTTACATTGTACTTAAATGACTACATTAATTAGTCAGACAAAATTACAAATAATAAAATTATATAAAAATAACCCAAATAAAATCATTGTTCCTTTAAACAAAAAACAAATTAAACAAGCCTTTATCAATTCTGGTATATAACAAATTGGTCTTACTGATTTTATAAAAAATTATTGACAATCATTACCCAAAAACAAAAATCTTCCAGTTTTTAAAATTCACTACTCAAATTTTACCTAAAATTACCAAACATAAACCTTTAAAAAATACTCTAATGGTGTTTACTAATAGTTCCAACAATAAAAAAAGACTTACACCAGACCAAAACAAGTCATTAAAACTCAATGTCACTTAAAAAACAAAATTGGTTACTGTCATTACAATATTACAAAATTTTAATCAGCCTATTAACATTGTATCAAATTCTACATATATAATACAAACTACAAAAAAAGTTAAAACAGCCCTAATCAAATATAATCAGTTAAACCAACTATTTAATTTGTTACAACAAACTGTAAAAACAAAAATTTCCCATTTTATATTACTCATATTCAAACACACACTAATTTACCAAGGCCTTTAACTAAAACAAATAAACAAACTAACTTACTAGTATCATCTACATTCATAAAAACACAAAAACTTCATGTCTTAACTCATATAAATACAACAAAACTAAAACATAAATTTAATATCACATAAAAACAAAAAATATTGTACAACATTATACCCAGTATCAAATTCTACACCTGCCCACTCAAAAAACAAAAGTTGATCCCAAAAGTCTGTGTCCTAATACGTTATGACAAATAAATATCACACATGTACCTTCATTTGAAAAATTGTCATTTGTCCATACAACAGTTAATATTTATTCACATTTTATATAAACAACCTACCAAACAAAAGTACTTCCCATATTAAAAAACATTTATTGTCTTGTTTTACTGTCATAAAAGTTCCAAAAAAATTAAATAATAGGCCAAAATAGTGTAATACAACATTTCAAAAATTCTTAAATCAATAAAAAATTACATATACAACAAAAATCCCCTATAATTCCCAAAAACAAACCATAATTTAAAAAACTAACACTCAAAACTGAAACAAACAATAAAAAGTATAACACTCCCCCAATACAACTTAATCTAACACTCTGTACTTTAAATTTTTTTAACATTTATAAAAATCAGACCATTACTTCTACAAAACGACATTTTACTAATTAAAAAAACCCACATAAAAAACCTGATTTAATTTAAAAAAACATAAAAAATAAAAACATTAAAAAAAACTTGTGTTTCACCAAAAAAAAGTCAACTTCCTGTTTAAATACCCACTAAACATTTCAAATTCTACAATAAACCCATTAAAAATACAAAAACCCACCTCCACAAAAATAAAAACACCACAATCAAGCATCATTAACTCACCAAATAAAATAATACTATCAAAAAAACAAAGTTGCCATCCACCAAAAGAACTAAGCCACCAACTTAAACACAATTAAAAAAACTAACACAGTTAACTAAAAAAAAAACCTAAAAAACACAAAAGTGACACAAACTCCAAAAAAATACTGTTTACGACTTTAATAATTATATCAACAATAGTAAGTATCCCCACGTCTACAAAAACAACAACTAATTACACTTACTAAGCCTATATACCTTTCCCACCCTTAATTCAAACAGTCACATAAATAAATAATCCTATGTTAATAATACATGGGTACCAGGACCCACAAATAATCGTTGCCCTGCCCAACCTAAAACAAATATAAATATTTCCATTAAATATTATCCTATTTGCCTAAAAAAGATACCAAAATATTTAATACCTACAACCCAAAATTAGTAAAAGTACCTACTATCAATAGCACCAATAAATTTACTTATCACATAGTAAGTACAACGTCACTCAAACCACAAATAATTTACAAAACTCTTCTTTTCAAAAATCATTAAAATCTAAACCTAAAAAAAAAACTCGCCCCCCAAAAATCAAAAGATCCAAAAGTCTTAGTTTAAAAAAATGTATAACTAATACTACAATAATACTACAAAACAATAAATTCAAAACTATTATAAACTAGACCCCTCAAAACCAATTGTAATTATACGGGCCAAACTCACTCATCTTCACAGGCCCCATCCATCTGGCCCATTAATCCAGCCTGTAATAATAATTTTAAAAACTCAACCAAATTTATAAAAAGTTAAAATCACCCTATCCATAAAAATAAAATTAAAAAAAAATTTTTTACTATGTGTAAATGTATGCATAGGCCAGATTTATACTTCTCTCCACCCAAACATCTCAGTGTAGTAAAAAGTAATAGAACAACTTTGCTGCCAACATATCTCGCCTCCAGCCACAGGGCGGTTTTCTCCGATCTCAAAATAAAACGAATGTACAATCGGGTTTTAAAGCGAGACACTCCATTCCCAGGGGCATACAAGAGACGGAGGCCTTCCTCTTACTAATCCTCCTCAACACAGACCCTTTATGGGTGTCGGACTGGAAGGCGATCAGGTCTTTCCCTTCCCATGAGGCCATATCTCAGACCGTCTCAGTAGGGAAAAACCTTGGACAATACCCAGACTTTCTTGGGCAGAGGTCCCTGCGGCTTTCCGCAGTGTATTGTGCCCCTGGTTAATCAAAAATGAAAAATGACAATAACTTTTACCAAAAATACTGCCCGTAAATATATTATTAACAAGACATATCCTACACAGCCCTAGATCCCTTAAACCTTAATTCTATACAACACATGTTTCTGTAAACACAGAGTTGAAACTAAAGTTACAAATTAACATCTCAAAACAATTATTCAGGGTACAAATCAAAATGAGGTTTCTTATGTCTTCCTTTTCTACATAGACACAGTAACAGTCTGATCTGTCTTTCTTTTCCCTGCAGACACCAGTCTTCCCTTCCCCTGGTGCAGCCAGACCTTCTGTGGTATCTTGAGCAAGCCCCTGCTCCTGTCTGGGCCTCTGCAGACTCAAGGTCTGGCGCCTGACTTACACCCTGTTGTCATATCCTGCCATCTGGCCCCATATGGAGTCCTACAGGGGACTCTGAGACCCAGGTGTGAGCACTGGCTCAGGCCCCTCTCAGAGGTCTGGCGGCCCAGCATCTGCCCACGGGCCTCCTCTCCCCCTCCTTTTCTCCAGGCTCCTGCCTCTGCCACAGTTCCCTGGAGGTGGCCTCTAGCCTGGCCCAGGGGCTCACACACTCCTGAGGGAGGCAGGGCCAGACTCAGGCAAGGCCTTGGAGGACACATCCCAGTGGGCAGGGCCCAACACTCTTGGGGTGGAACTACAGGGAGGAGAGGCAGGGCAATTGAGGCTTGAGGTGCCTGGCCCCACCCAAGGTGACCAGCCTGCTCCTTTTCCTCAGTCTCAGATGGAGCAGAGGACGGAGGTGGGGAAGAGAGGCCAGGGAGACAGTAGGGCTTGGTTATGGATGACGGGGGTCCTTGTGTGATACGATTAGGCTTTGTGTCTCCACCCAAATCTCATCTTGAATTATCCCCATTTTCCCCACCTGTCAAGGGAGAGACCAGGTGGAGGTAATTGGTGGATCATGGGAATGGTTTCCCCCATGCTGTTCTCGTGATAGTGAGTGAGTTCTCATGAGATCTGATGGTTTTATAAGGGGCTCTTCCCACTTGTTCAGCACTTCTCCTTCCTGCCACCTCGTGAAGTTACCTTGCTTCCCCTACACCTTCTGCTGTGATGGTAAGTTTCCTGACACCTCAGCCATGCTAAACTGTGAGTCAGTTAAATCTCTTTCTTTTACAAGTTATCTAGTCTCCTGCAGTTCTTTATAGCAGTATGAAAACAGACGAATACACTGTCCCCGCTGAGGGCTGCCCGGCTGGGCTGTCCCTGCATTGGCACCTGGGTTGTCAGTAGCACATTATTTGGTCTAACAGTTTTTCTTTATCATTCTGAAACTGAGTTTATCTAATACATTGATAAATTATTTCAAAGGTATTTTTATAGTTCAAATCACTTCACTTTTACCCTGACACGTATAAATGACTAGGAATAACCTTCAGATAGTGTTTAGCATCTGTAACCAATCTGACAATGTGTTCGTCAGGTACCTATGGATTAAATCACATACTGGCATATTTAAGCTGAATGTCAGTCTGAAAAATAAATGTACTATATTCAAATACCACTCTTTGTGTAGGTATTTTGTCATATATTTAAGAAAAAGCTAAAGAGAATGGAAATCTATGACAATAACTTAAATCTTCAAAGTGCACGCAGTCTTTTGCAATACCTCATTCAGCCAAGTATTCGTTCTCTTCCTCATTCAGTATAAGGCAGCTTTCAATTTGCTTATAAGGTAACATTAGAAGGTAAGAGTTCAGCAGAAACATAGAATTTTAAAATGTGAGTTCAACTGAATAAATTTGAATTTCTATAGGGAGTAAAGAATCAAAATACCTATTTAAAGACTGCAATATATGATAATTATTTTTAAAGTAATTGATTAAACCTGGTAGGTTTTCCCAAAAAGAAAAAAAACAGTTCTAAAACCAAAGCTGATTTTTAGAAAATGTGAAAATGTAAATCAACCCTATCCAAAATAGATTCTCTAAAACTTTATCTTACAGTCACTTTCAAATAACTGTTCAAAAATGTAACTGCTATATTCATGTCTTAAAATAATTTAAAACATTTTAAAATATGAATACCGTAGTTTAAAACAAAGAATCTAGGGGAAGGAAAAGTAGACAAAGAAATGCCAATTCCAGTCCAAAGCTGTATTTGCCAAGTTTTCTTAGAATGACTTTTACCGATTTATGAATTCTTATAAACAGAATGCATAATGGAAATACTGATTTTTGTCTAAAGTGGCATTATTGACTGCTTCTGTGATGCTACTGTAATATAATAAAGTATTAAATTGTTTCAAGGTGCTGTTTTGCCTAAACATTTTGTGTCTCGAAAACTGTAGTATTAAAGGTATTGAGACTGCGCAAATGCTGAGCACGCTTGGCATGAGATAATCGGTTTTTATTCTTACAAAATTGTAACTATGTAAGTGTGTATATTAAAAGAACACAAACTAAAAAAGTGACAGGAATTTAAAAAAGTTGTGGGATGAAAAAGTTGCGGGATAATACTGTGGAAAAGTTGTGGAAAAAAAAAGTTGTGGAAAAAAAGTAAAGTTTTATGAAAAGTTTTTTTAAAAACTTATGAAAAAGAAGTTACAGGATTTTTTAAAAGTCATGGGATAAAAATAAAAGTAAATAAAAGCAGGCCCCTGTCAACATAAGCCTGGAGAAGTGGGTCTGGAGCCTTCACCCCCACCATGTCCCTACAACCCCTTCCCAGTCACCCCTTTACCATTAGGCTAGCAAGACAAGACCCCTGTCTAATGGAGGGAGACAGACCCTTTACCACCTTGACCAAGGCTGAGTCCTTACATTTCTGGATGTTGTTATTTAAGAGCCAGAGGTTGGTGGAGTTGGTTTGTTTGGAGGAGGTCTGATGGCCTCCTTACTCTCACCAAAGCAACTTTTCCCTCAGGGGGGCTCCCATCTTCTTACTCAGAAAGGCAGCTGAGGCGGGACAGTGGAGTTAACTGTAGACCAGGCGAGGGCACAGGCTGCTGGGCGTGGCCCCACTTCCCCCGTGTACATACTGTATCTGTGTAACATTCTGTATCGTACCTAGCAGAGGTTGCAGCTGGCATATGAGGAAGAGGTTCTTATAATTATTTGTGATTGGGAAACTTATTTATTGCTAGCATAGGAGCAAGGAAGGAGGCGGGGATGGGCTCATGGCTCCCTGGTGATGGGACTCCTGTTTGTTTGTTTTTATTTTGATTTTGGAATAAATGGATTTAGCCATACTGCTCGGCCTGGTGTGTTCCCATTTCCCTCACTGGGTCCTGCAGTTTGTCCCACTGAACGAGGAGCCCCAGAGTGTCTCAGCATGTCCAGGGGCTGTGGGGGATCTTCCAGACCTGTACCTGTATGCTGCCTGGTGGCACCTGGTGGATTTCACGGGGACTGCCATGGCACCTACAGAGTACAGTCTGGCCCTGACAGCCAACAGATTGAGAAGCCTGATCTAGCAGTGGCCGGGAAGACAGATACCAGCGCCCAAGGGTACTGACTTCTATCCACCCCAGGTGTCTTCTGTTCTGTCCCCCTGCCTCCCTCGCCTGTCTGTCCCTCCAGAGTGTTGGCTGCCCCACAGGCTCCCTCCAGGCTGAGTTCACGGCCCTGTCCCCTAGTGGCCAGAGCCGGCTTCACAGGATAAGAGCCAGCTAAGCTCCAGGGACTTTCCAGGAAAAGTGTCCCTTGAAAAGGGTATGACATTTTCACCGCTCCCAACAGCACCCTAAAAATGGCTTGGCCTTTTGCCTCCCGTGAGCTCCATAGAGAACACAGCCAGCAGAGGACACATTCTCTGTCATCCAGAAATGGGTTTCTCAGCTGAGGGACAGCAGGACTGGTAGAGACTGTCAGGCCACACAGCTGCCTGCACAGCGCTGCCATGCTTGGCCAGAAGGGCAGGAGGGATTGCAGGGGCTGGGTGTCCACAGGCCGCGCATGTCATGGAAGCTCACTGAAGGTGGTGCACTTTGGAGGGGCGATGTCAGGAGACAGCTTCCTCTTGCTGGGCTACAAGACTCCACAAGGACAGCTCGGGGACTGAGTCCCAGTGCTAGAGGCAAGGCAGTCAGCCACGTGTATATATGTATATATATATGTGTGTGTGTGTATATGTGTATATATATGAGAATTTATAGCTATTTATAGAACAGGGCAGGGGCACACCACAGAGGGGGGCACAAGTTTTCAGCAATGGTCACACCTGGATGTGTCAGCTCACCACTACAACAGACTAAGTCACAGATGAAGGGGGCTGGCTTTGGGGCTGGGGGAGCCACTGTCAAGTCACAGGACACCTGCCCAGGCAGGCTTGGAAAGGGAGGTCTCTGAGAAGAGGAGGGATCTGTTTAGAGGTCGAAGGGGGGCCTGGGGCTCTCAGGACGGATGGACTTGCCTGACCCAATCAGCTGGCAGTTGGAGAGAAAGCAGAGAGAAAACGGGTTAGAGAAAAGCCAGAGCTGGTGAGGCAAGTGCAGAGTATGGGTGCGCTGCAGCAGCTGTGGGAGGGCCGGGGAGGGGAGGGCATAGGTGTGGGCATGGCAAGATTCCTGGAAAAGAGGGGCTGGAAGGGAAAGGGGAGGAAGATGGAGGGAGAAGCCAGAGCTTCATAGATAGTGCCTGGGGGGCTGTGGCGGCCCTCCACACCCCACAAATGCTGGCCTCTCTCATGGCACCCAGGCAATCCACCCATCCACCCACAGTTCAGACCAATGCCAGCCCCCTCGGACTTCGCTCTTCTCTGGTCACCTTGTCTTCCAACCCACTGGCCCAGGGCCACCTCTTGCTTGGAGAGCCCCGCCCAACAGCCACCAGACCTGATAGAGAAGGAACACTGCTTGAAACAAAATGGTGGAACTATAAGGGATGGCTGGCTGGAGTGAGCGCCAGAGGCCCCTCTGGGTGGTCAGAAAGCCCAGGGTCCTCTGAGGGACCCTGGGGAAGGCAGGAAGGGCTGGTAGCCGCATGCCACTGGCCATAGACTTCTAAGTCTAAGAGGGGAGCCTCAAATGGTTGGCAGTGGGGGGGGGCTGCAGTTTGCATAGGTGAGGCTGGGCCCTTCCTGCTGGGAAAAGCGGAAGAGGGAGACTATTGTGTTGTTTACTAGAGACTGGGTTTCACCATGTTGGCCAGGCTGGTCTCAAACTCCTGACCTCAAATGACCCATCTCTGCCTCCCAAAGCTCTGGGATTACAGGCCTGAGCCACCACACCTGGATCCAAGGCCCTTAAGCTTAAACGCCTCATTCTTCAGTCAGGTTTTCCTTGTTCCCGCGTGTTCAGCCTATCGTTTTTAAGGAGAAACTAACAATGAAAACGGACTCGTTGATGGAGGAAAAGTTGGACTGCAGCCTCTGGTGCTGTTTGAGCGATCCCTCTCCCCCCGGTCACTGCTGTGTTCTGGAAAGGCGCATTGTACCGTGGATGCGGCAGGTAAGAGTCCTGTCCAGGTGCTCTGCCCGCTTTTCCTTTCAGGCTTCTGTATCAGCTGTTTTTCCCCTGTAGAATGTGCCCCTGACAGCCACCCCCTAACCCTACCCAATTTGTCTTTACACGTCTGACCATCAAGGCTCTTCTGGGTCATATTTAGTTTGTGCTGATGTTTCCCCTTCCTCCCCTCTTTAGTCCTCACTGTTTTTGCTTTGGTCATGTTATGCTGTATTCTGTAAGGCTTAAAAAAACTTTTTTATGGTGGCAGGGGAGAATGTTTTATAAGTATGCTTTGTGATTTTTATCTTCCACTCAATAAATGCTTGGTAAATGTTTTATTGGATGTATGACCCTATTCTAGCTATATTGTGCTTGAACAAAAATCTTAACTGCTTTGTAAGTTAACTGCTAAGAATTTGTCAAAAGTGCAGACATAACATCAAGAACTTGTCATGAATAGTACAAAAAGGTCTCTAAGGGCTTGATGGAAGTCTGTAAATTGACTTCCTATGAAAGAGAGTGTAAGAAGTGAAAATGTAAAGCATGACTGGAGAGCCGGAGTGTTCTAGAAGATCGTTCTGAAAGATAATGCCGACTCGGGACCTAGGAAACCATCTAGTGGGTTTCTGCAGCTTAGGTGGTTCAAATCCTCATCAGCACCTTTGTTTTCTCTGCCTCAGTTTGCTTACAGTGATGTTCTCAGTAGCTGTAATTGCTGTCGGTCTTTGAATACTTAAGCGTTTTTTTTTAGATGACAGGGATATATGTGCATTTTTATTTTACCAAGTGTTAGAATTTTTACTCTGCTTTTGTGGGCTCTGGGTTAGCTACTTGGTTGTTGTAAAATGATTAGCAGGGAAAACTGTGCATGTGTGTGTATGTGTGTATTTTAAGTTTCCTTTGTTGTCAGAGGACTTCGAATTTTATTTTATATGGTAATTCTGCCAATTTGCTTTATTCTCCACCCCACATTTATTGAACAGCAAAGTATGAAAGTAATGTGTTCCATAAGCAGCCTTCAGAAGAATTACAACTGCTGTATATCAGAAATTTTTTTTTTATTTTGAGATGGAGTCTCACTCTATCACCCAGGCCGGAGTACAGTGGTGCGATCTTGGCTCACTGGAACCTGTGCCGCCCAGGTTCAAGCGATTTTCCTGCCTCAGCCTCCTGAGTAGCTGGGATTACAGGCACCTGCCACCACACCTGGCTAATTTTTGTAGTTTTAGTAGAGACAGGTTTCACCATGTTGGCCAGGCTGGTCTTGAATTCCTGACCTCGTGATCTGCCTGCCTCGGCCTCCCAAAGTGCTGGGATTACAGGCGTGAGCTACCACGCCCGGCTGAGCTTTCCAGAAGAAGTTTGTGCATCAGTTGTCAAAAAATTATGATATCAAAAATAGCCGTGCCCTACATTTGGAAAGATACAAAAACTGAACATACTGGCAGGCAGTTTTGCTTGCTGGTGCTTGAGATAGAGGCACACATTGGTCTCAGTGGATTTATGGAGAAAAATAGATACAGAAAGTTATTTCTAAATAAGACCCAAAAATCCTTTTCTTAAGCAGTGACAGGTAAAGAGGTTGTCTTGGCTAACCTTGAACTGTGTTGCCCTTGACTGAGACAGTTTTATGGTGGGGATGGTAGTGGTGATAAACTTGTTGGAAATTTGTCTGCTTATAGTAACCTTTGTGGTAGCTGTCACAGACAACTTCATCCTCACAGGCCTTGAAATTAGTATAAAACTAACAGAATAGAGGAGAAACAAAGGTCCTGAATAATTAGATGCTTAGATAATTGTTCTGTGTTTTCATAACCAGTGAAAAAGAGCAGTATTAGAAGCACACATTCTATGTAAGGAACACTGCCTGAATTTATATTGCAATTTTTGAGCACCATTCACTGTTTAAAAACAGG
>NW_026652864.1:0-21543 GCF_009828535.3 Hylobates moloch
CCAGGCAGCTCGAGCATGCCCTGAGCTCTCTGAAAGTTGTCACCCTGCAATAGGGTCCTGCAGGGTAAAAAGGCCCCTGTGGTCACTTGCCCTGACATCCCCATTTTCAAGTGATACAACTGAGTCTCGAGGGGCGTGTGTTCCCCAGCTGATCATGTCAGCCTCATGCCCCAGGCCTCGTCTTTCATGGACCAGGCCTTGTTCCAGCAGTGGGCGTTGGGTCCTCTGCTTCCTGTGCTGTCCCCTGGGGAAGGTCCCAAGGATGCTGTGAGGAGATGGAAGAGTCATGTGGGATGGGAACCTTGGGTGTGGTTCCAGAAATGTTTTGGCAACAGGAGAGACAGGATTGGGCCAAAAAGGACTCAGATGAGTTTTATTGACTCGTTCCTCTGGTTGATACGGAGCCATGCCATGTGCCACGACCTGGGGTGGGCACAGGGAGGCTGCAGTTCCCAACGTGAACCTGCCTTGGGCCTCATGTGCTCCTAGCCCAGCAGAGAGAGTTGACCCCTCCTGAACTGGCCACTCCCCAGTGCTTCCTTGCAGGGAGAGGAAGTGCCCCAGGCTGAGAACATGCCCAGCCACATCATCTTTATCTCCTGGGATTTTCATTGGGGCAAAGATCTCAGCAGCCAGTTCCTGGTGGCTGACGAGGATCAGAGCGTTTGTTCCCCCATGAAAGGGGAAATACTTAGGTAATCATTCCGGGTGTGTTCAGTAGTTCCAGGACTCAGGGACTCAAGTCAGTCACCCTGTGATCACAGGTTGCTTCCCCACCCTGGGCAATGCAGTGCAGCACGGGAAAGGAATAAGGGGGGAACAAGGTGCACAGACCTCCGAGATGGCTTTCTTGCTTATGGGGCTCTCACAGATACCCATCCAACTCCCCTAGTCAGCACTAGATCATGGGATCCTAAAATAAACCTTGGAAAAATATTTTAAAGGCTTTTATCTCAAAATTATTACAGATACATTCAAATTTGTTGACATATATATACAGGCAGGTCCCCCACACCCTTCACACAGCCTCCCACCATCAGCAGCTTGCATTTATATGGAACAGTCTTCAAAACAGGAAATTGACAGTGGTACAATTCACTGAGCTTATTTAGAACTTACCAGTGAAATGTGTGCCTGCGAATGGGTGTGTGTGTGTGTGTGTGTGCGCCTGCTTAATTCCATGCAACTCTGTCCCATATGTAAATTTTTGTGTGTTTTTAAATGTAAGCTTAATTATTACTCAGTTGTGGTGAGGCCCACAGGCCAGGAGAAGACTGTGGTTGAAGAAATAGTCTGTTACTGACAGCGTGCGGTGGCAGGGCTGTTCTTGCCACCATGACCTCATTGGAAGCATCCGGGTCGATCTGAAGGCAGAGGTTCTAGTTCTTCCTGGGGGAGGAACCAGTGCAAGCAGGGTAAGCAGGCTTGGGACTGATTGCTTTGCATGATTACCCAGGGCTCCGAGTCAGGGATTGTCTCTGGCTGTCTGGTGCCTGACTCTGGGGGAATCTGTTCAGGGGAGCTGTGGCCTGGAGTGTGCGACAAGGTGGCTGGCACAGGGCTTGTGCTGGCAAGACTCCACAGGAAAGGCATTCGCCAGGGGGGACCTTGACCATCTGTAGCAATTGGCCAGCCCTGGTAGGGCATCTTCTCCAGGATGGAAGCCCAGAAAAGCATCGGAAGCACAGAAAATAACAAGGATGATTACATGATCGGCCTGGTGATGCTTGGATGTCATACTGAGAAAGCACTAGAGTCATAAGAGATGAGACATTACAGAGAAGGGCCTAAGATGCCCTAAACAGCAGGAAGACTTTAAAAATACATGTGATTAGAAGGAGGGAGCACAAAGCACAAGGGGTCTTTGTAGGTGGTCCGTAATTCGGCTCTCCATCAATATGCTATTAGACAATGAAGTAAATCTGAAATTTCCAGAGTCTCTAACAGTATCTGCGTGGGGTTGCAAAGCATATTTAAAAGTGTGATTATGTATATATTCATATGTACAGCATGATTTTATTTTATTTTATTTTATTTTTTATTTCCATAGGTTATTGGGGAACGGGTGGGGTTTGGTTACAGGAGTAAGTTCTTTAGTGGTGATTTGTGAGATTTTGGTGCACCCATCACCTGAGCAGTATACTTTGCACCCTATTTGTAGTCTTTTATCCCTCACCCTTTTCCTATCCTTTCTCCCTGAGTTTCCAAAGTCCATTGTGTCATTCTTATGCCTTTGCATTCTCATAACTTAGCCCCCACTTATGAGTGAGAACATAGGATGCTTGATTTCCCATTCGAGAGTTACTTCACCTACCATAATTCCAGGTCACTGTGGATGCTATGAATTCATTCTTTTTTATGGTTGAGTAGTATTCCATCATATATATCTATCTATATCTATAACTATATGTATATGTATATCTATATCTATATATCACAGTTTCTTTATCCACTCGTTGTTTGACGGGTGCTTGGGTTGGTTCCACATTTTTGCACTTGCAAATTGTGCTGCTATAAACATGCGTGTGCAAGTATCTTTTTTGTATAATGACTTCTTCTGGGTGGATTGCTGGATCCAATGGTAGTTCTACTTTTAGTTCTTTAAGAAATCTCCACACAGTTTTCCATAGTGGCTGTACTAGTTTACATTCCCACCAGTAGTTAGAAGTGTTCCCTGTTCATCACATCCATGCCAACATCTATTTTTTTATTTTGATTTGTTGATTATGACCATTCTTGCAGGAGTGAGGTGGTATCACATTGTGGTTTTGATGTGCATTTCCCTGATCATTAGTGATGTGGAGCATGTTTTCACATGTTTGTTGGCCATTTGTGTATCTTCTTTTGAGGATTGTCTATTCATGTCCTTAGCCCACATTTTGATGGGTTGGTTTGTTTGTTTCTTGCTAATTTGTTTGAGTTGATTGTAGATTCTGGGTGTTAGTCCTTTGTCAGATGTATAGATTGTGAGGCTTTTCTCCCACTCTGTGGGTTGTCTGTTTACTCTGCTGACTGTTCCTTTTGCGGTGCAACAGCTCTTTAGTTTAATTAAGTCCCAGCTATTTATCTGTGTTTTTATTGTATTTGCTTTTGGGTTCTTGGTCATGAAATCCTTGCCTAAGCCAATGTCTAGAAGGGTTTTTCCAATGCTATCTTCTGGAATTTGTATAGTTTCAGGTCTTAGATTTAAGTCCTTGATCCATCTTGAGTTGATTTTTGTGTAAAGTGAAAGATGAGGATCCAGTTTCATTTTCCTACATGAATCTAGACAATTATTCCAGCACCATTTGTGGAATAGGATGCCCTTTCCCCACTTTATGTTTTTGTCTGCTTTGTTGAAGGTCAGTTGGCTGTAACTATTTGGGTTTATTTCTGGGTTCTCTATTCTGTTCGTTGGTCTATGTGCCTACTTTTATACCAGTACCATGCTGTTTTGGTGACTATGGCCTTATAGTATAGCTTGAAATAAGGTAATGTGATGCCTCCAGATTTGTTCTTTTTGATTAGTCTTGCTTTGGCTCTGGGGGCTCTTTTTTGATTCCATATGAATTTTAGGACTGTTTTTCCTAGTTCTGTGAAGAATGATGGTGGTATTTTGATGGGAATTGCATTGAATTTGTACAACATAACTTCAATGCACTTGACAACTACACATATATTTGAATAATAATACTTGGTGTGTTGCTTATGTCAAGGTAGCAGGTTGATCAATTATGTTTTTGGAGCATAACAATTGGTAAATTAGTAAAGTATATGTAAAGATTAGTGGCATTTGTGTGTAACCAAGGAAAAAGAGTGGTTGTGATGGTTAGAGATGCAGGGTAGAAGGTCATGGTAGAATCCTGGACAGGATTAGTAGGAGAAGTTTCTGGAGAGTGAGTGGTCCTTTCCCTGGAGGTAAGATGTTGATATGAGACAAGTACCTTCTGGGGAAAGCGATAATCTCCATTAATTTTCAGAGTGGCACAGACAACATCAACCTTTTCCAGGTGTCCCTTGGGCATGGGAGTGTAGGGGTGTCGGTGGTTCTGGAGATCAGGGATTTTATAAGGATCATGGGTGTTATACGTGAGTTGTGTCTCCCAGAAATTTCTGTGATGAACTCCTAAGCCTTGGACCTCAGAATATTACTGTATTTGAAGATAGAGTCTTTAAAGAGATAAACAATGTGAAACCAGGTCATTGGGGTAGACCCTAATCCAATATGACAGGTGTCCTTGGAGGAAAAGGGATTAGAACCCAGGCACAAACAGAGGGTGTCTCTGTGATTTGGTCTATAAGCCAAGGAGAGAAGCTTGAGCAGAAACCATCCCCCCCAACACTTTTGTCCAAGTCTTCTAGCCTCTGGAATTGTGAAAAAACAACTTTCTGTTGTTTAAGCCACCCAGTCCAGGGTACTTTGTTATTGCAGCCAAAGCAAACTAACATGATAGGCTAAGCAGTCAGCAAGCTGCAGAAACTCATTACAATTGCTAAAACCAAAGAAAGAAAAGCAATCCATGTCCTGTGTCCAGTTCATGCCTTAGTGTAGCTGAACCCAGGCTTGGCTGCTTGCTGCATGAAAACCAAACTCGAGAGACAAGAGTTGGTGGGAGGAAAAGCAGGTGTATTCAACAGCCAGCAACCTGAGGAGATGGCAGACTAGTGTCACCAAGACCATCTCAATACAGTACAAATTTTAGGCTCTTTTTAGTTAAGGGAAAAGGGAAGAGGAGGGAGGTGTGATTGAGAGGTGACCAATGACCACAGACTCCAGGGAGCCAGCAAGGGTCTGAGGAGATTGAAAACTTCTTTGTCCTTGGTCAGGTCTCAATGCCCCTGTAAATCTTTAACAAAACATAGTTAACTGTTTACATGTCTTTCCTTTGATCTCAGAATTAGTTTTAAAAACTACATGACTGCTGTTTTTGTATTATTAACTCAGTGCTCTAAAATTATCCTCGCCCATGTGCAGGAATCAGTAAAGGCCCTTTAAACAAAAAATGGAGTGAGTTATGTGTGTTCATTTGTTGCTTCACTTTTAGATTAGGAAAGGCAGTCCATGGGCATTGCTGGGGAGTTGAGATTTTAGAGCCTGGGATGAAGTTGTGTCCTGAGTTGGGGGAGAAATCTTCTCCAATGGCAAGTTCTTGAGCTGAGTTGAGGTCCTCCAAGACAATGTCATCTCCTGGGTGTTCTCCTGGGCCAGAGTGATGCCATCTGGGATGTGCAAGTGACATTTTCTTTTTAGTGGATACCTACTTGAGTTGATGTGGGTCTTGCGTTTATAGCTCTATGGTTTTATAATGAGCCTGAGGCCGAGCTCCAGCATTAATTGCTCTCTAGGGCAGGCCCACTAATTTGGTCAATTGCAATGGCCCTGAGCCTAAGTTGTGTGGTTAATGAAGATCAACCTCAACCTCCCAGGCTCAGCCTGTAGCTGGGACTACAGGAGCACACCACCACATTGGCTGTTTCATTTTTTGTGGAGCTGGGGTCTCCCTGTGCTGCCTAGGCTTTCCAGAGGATAGAGTAAGGGTTCTTAATCGGGCTGGTCTTGAACTCCGGGGCTCAAGCAATCCTTCCCTCCTGCCTTGGCCTCCCAAAGTGCCATGATTACAGGCATGAGCCACTGCACCTGGCTTAATATTAATTATTTAACTGGGGTTTCCAGAGCCCCATTTTACCAAGCCAACGTCTAAGTGCCAAGTCTCCATTTTATTTTAATTATCATTCATCATGTTAAAGCATCTATGAGTATTATGGGCTATTATAGGGCAAAGGCTACTATGACCAAGGGAAAGTGAGGCACACCTGTTTTTTCCCCTATTTTGTATTTAGTTACTTTCCTAAGATTGTAGGAGGTACAATGTGTAAATTGGGTGGAACCCTCAGATATAAGAATAATTTGAGCTCCAGGATTGATTAAGTTCATGAAGCGTTGTCAACAGGTCCGTTTCAGCAAACACTAAAGTTAATTTAAAATCCACGTGGGTAGAGACACAAAATCCATTCAGTGCACTTTATCCTTCTGCTATAGAAGTCCTTTTAGCATGTACAGTTTGTTACATATTTGTTTGATATATATTTATAATATGTATAACTTATTTTTTTCAGTATATAAATTTTGGTATACAAATTTTGGATTTTCAGTTGGGTCAATTATGTAACTAATTTAGTTTTATTTATACGTGTTAATATGTATTTATCAGATAGTTATACTTAACTAAAATCTAAAACACCTAAAAGATGTTAAAATAAACTAGAATATGTATCTAATTTATTTGTTTGTTCTCTTTGTATCTGGGGTTTTTGTTTTTGTTTTTCTTTACTCTTTTCTCTTTCTGTATTTGGCTGACAAGAGAAAGGAGGCGAGGGCCCCGGAGCCGGTCTCCGGCAGGGCAGCACCTCCTCCTGAGCCACTGCAGCTGCCCGGCCGCGTGCAGCAGCTATAGGCTCTTTTATTCTTTAAAAAAAAAAAAGGAAGGTAAATTTTCTCAGTTTTTCATTTTGTATCTTCTGTCCCCAGCTCTGTCCCCCCTTGGAGTGTTGAGCTAATAAACTCCTAGGGGGCCCCAGGGGCTGCTCTGTGAGCAGCAGCGTCCCCTCCTGGGGTGTCACGGTCCACCTCAGAGACGCTGGGGTTTACACCAGGAGAGCACTAGGGCCCCCGACTGATGTTCCAGGCTTTTTGTTTTGAGTATGGAGCGCTTGCACTTTGCGTCCGTGAGCACGGAAGAGGCATTTTAGGGCCTCTGATTAGCAGGACCCCACCCTCACCTCCTTGGGATTTTGAGGGAGCCGAACCCCAGTGCCCCTCTCCTTTCCCCTTTTTTATTAAACACTGAGCTCCTGGTCTCTAGGGATGGCGCTCGGCTGGGGACAAATGGAGACCACAGCGGGAGAAGCAGCAGCCCCCGTGAGCTCGGGAACAGAGCTTTGCAGACGGTCCTGCTGTGGTCCCTGCGGTGGCCGCCCTCACACTGAGGCCAGGCTGGGGAGCAGCGTTCCCTCCACTCTCCCTCCACCCCGTGGGACGCGCTGAAATTACAGGGAAATAACAACTTAGTTTGCCCAGCGCTCGTCAGCGTCGCCCATCAGCGCAGCAGGCACGTCCCACCGCGCTGGAGGGAAGTCGCCCTTGCTCTTTGAAGCAGTTTCCTAAACTTAAGACCAATATCAAAAAGGCCTGTCCCCGGGACCATCGTTTCTGAATGTGGGCCAATGGCCCAGTGCAGACCTGAACTGAGGGCAGACTCAGCTTTTGAGTTTTGAATTTGGGATGAGACTCCAGAGCAACGCCTGGCAAATGCCACCAGCAGCAGCAGCACAGAGGGTGCAGGCATGCCAACAGGCGGCTTCCTGGCCGCCACTGAGCTCGGGTCTGAGCTGGGCCATTGGCCTAAATTTGGGGATGATGCTCCCAGGGGCACCTGTCTGTTGGAATCCATTAGGAAGCCAAGAATCGCCTGGTGGTGTATCCTTCCAGTCTGAGGCCACAGTACCCGCTCCCTGCAGCAGTGGTATTAAGATGCAGGTTTAAAAAGACACGGGTATGGTGAGGCCAAAAAATCGGGAGACCATGGCCACTGAAAAGCTCGTCTGTTACTCGCAGGTGATGGGGACGTGTCACAACAGGCAAGGCCATGTGCAGAAGCACCAGGGCGGGTCTGGGGCTGAGGGTATGAGGGGAAAACATGGGCAGGAGCCTTGAGAGTGGTTTCTGTGAGAGGCAGCGGGAAGGACAGAGTGCGCAAGCTTAGGACTGGCTGGCTTGAACAATTTCAGCAGACTTGGGCACAGAGATCTTCGTAGTTAGTAACTGGCTCTGGGGTGGGGATGAGGCCAGGGCATGAGAGCCCCAGAGAGGGAAGAAGCATGTGGGGTGGGCGCTCTCAGGCACAGTCATGGGCTGGCCACTCACTGTTGAGGAGCTGGCTGGGCCTGAGAGCGGCCGTTTCTTCAGGGTCAGCCAGGCCCCAGATGTCAAAGCGTTAGAAATCCTAAAGGGCAGGTCATGCAGTGCACGTGCCAACAGAGTCAAGATGAGGAGCTAGATCAGCGACACCAGGTTTTCTCATCCTGCACTTTATACTCACCCAGCCCCATCCCTTGCTCCTGGCAACAGACAGACTGTTTTCCGGTGCTATAATTATGTTATTTCACAAATGTTCAATGCATGGACATACATACATAATACAATATGTATAATTTCAAGATTACCTTTTGTTCCTCACCGTAATTTCCTCAAGCTTCTCTCAAATCATTTTGTGTATCAGGAGTCCTTTCCTTTATTACCTGGTAGGATTAACAGTGTGGATTGCCACAGCATGGAAAGCCGGGGCCTGGTCTGCCCCGGAGAGGGAGCCCCTCTTCCTCCACTTGCACCTTGAGGGTGTCCAGCCTATTCGAGGACAGTTGCTCTGGCTTTGCCCCGTGACCGCAGCCCCAGGATCTTCTCCAGGCGGCTCAAACTCTTCTCCAGGCTCTCAAACTCTTCCGGAAAACTGAAGAGGAGATAATACTTCCAAACTCATTTACAAGGCCAGTATTACCTTAATACCAAAGCCCAACAAAGACATCACAAGAAAATAGAATTTCAAGCCAATATCCCTGATGGACATAGATACAAAATTCCTCAACAAAATACTAGCAAATTGAGTTCAACAGCAGATTAAAGGGATCATTCACCATGATTAACTGAGATTCATTTCAGTGATGCAAGAATTGTTCAATATATGCATATCAATAAATGTGATTCACTACAGTAAGAAAATGAATGGCCTTAGGATCATCTCAATAGATGCAGAAAAACACTTGATAAAATTCAACATCCTTTCATAATAGAAACTCCCAGCAAATTAGGTGTAGAAGGAATGTACCTCAACACAATAAAAGCCATATATAGAAATCTCTCAGCTAATATCATACTCAATGGTGAAAATCGGAAGGCTTTTCCTGGAAGATGAGGAATAAGACAAGAATGTCCATTCTTGCCATTGCCATTCAACATAGTGCTGGAAGTACTAGACAGAGCAGTTAGGTAAGGGAAAGAAATAAAAAGCACCAAAATTAAAAGGGAAGAAATCAAATTGTCCTCATTTGCAGATGACAATGATCTTATAAATAGAAACCCTAAAAACTGCAACCAAAAAAAACTGATAGAACTAAACTAAATTCAATAAAATTGCAAGATAAAAAAGTCAACAGACAAAAATTCATAGCATTTCTGCATACTGGTAACAAACTGTCCAAAAAAAAAAAAAGAAATAAAAAAAACACAATTTTTCCGGGCACACTGTCTCATGCCTGTAATGCCAGTTACTCAGGGGGTTAGGGAGTGGGGCTGAGGTGGGAGGATCATTTGAGCCCAGGAGTTCCAGGCTGTAATGAGCTGTAATCATGCCACTGCACTACAGCCTGGGTGACAGAGCAAGATTCCATCTCTTAAAAAAAAAAAAAAAAGAAAGAAAAAATATCCCATTAATAATAGCTACAAAATTTAAAAAACTTAGGAATAAAGTTAACTAAGCAGGTGAAAGACATATGCACTGAAAACTATAAAACCTTATTAAAAGAAATTGGGGAGAGGAGGTGAAGCAAGGTGGTGGAATAGAAAGCTGAGCCAATTGTCCCCCTGGCAGCAGTGGTGTGATGTGGAGTGCATTTCAGTGCACTGGGGGAGGGAGAGTGCCCCAACTGTGAGGCATTGAACTCAGTGCTATCCTACTAGAGCAGAAAGCAAAACCAGACCAAACTCAGCTGATGCCTGCCCATGGAGGGAGCATTAAACCAGCCCTAGTTCACAGGTTCTGAAGGTTAGGAACAAAACAAACAAACAAACACAAAACAAAACAAAAACGAAACAAAACAAAACAAAACCCAGCCCTAGCCAGAGGAAAATTGCTGATCCCAGTGGTACAAACTGGAGTTGCCTCAAGCCTCATTACTACAGACTAGAGTTTCAAGTTTATTTAGAGCACCTCTAAATAAAGGGGACCTCAGGACTTTGGAGGTACCCTTTAAAGCACCTCTAAACAAACTTGAAAGGCAGTCTAGGCCACAAGAACTGCAACTCCTGCTGCTGAACTGGGCCCAGAGCCAGTGGACCAGTGGACACGTGAGATACTTAGGCAATAGCTGGGGCAGATAAGGGAGTGCTGGCATCACACCCCTCTCCTAACCACAGGCTGTACAGCTTGAAGCTCCAAAGAAGATCCCTTCCTTCTACTTGAGGAGAGGAGAGAAAAGAAAGGGGAGGACGTTGTCTTACATCTTGGATACCAGCTTCAGCCACAGTGGGATAGGGCACTGGTCAGAGTCCTGAGGTCCCCTTTCCAGGCCCTAGCTCTCAGATGACATTACTAGACACACCTTGGGCCAGAAGGGAACCTGCTGCCTTGAAGGGAAGGGCCAAGTCTGGCAGGAATCATCACCGGCTAACTGAAGAGACCTTGAACCTTGAATAAGAAGCAGCTATACCCAGGTTCTTCATCAAAGGCTTTAGGTGAGAATCTGAGACTTGCTGGCTTCAGGTGAGGCTTAGCAGATTCCCAAGTGTGGTGAGAGAGATAGACCCCCAATACAATAGTAAGTGGAGACCTCAATACCTTACTTTGACTATCGGACAGATCTTCCTGACAGAAAATCAACAAAGAAACATCAGACTTAATCTGCACTATAAACCAAATGGACCTAGTAGATATTTGCAGAATATTTTATCCAACAGCTACAGAATACACATTATTTTCCTCAGTACATGGATCATTCTCAAGGATAGACCATAGGTTAGGTCAAAAAACAAATCTTAAAACATTCAAAAAACTGAAATAATATTGAGCATCTTCTATGACCACAATAAAATAAAACTAGAAATCAATTAACAAGAAGAATTTTGGAAACTATACAAATATATGGAAGTTAAACAATATCCTCCTGAATGACCAGTGGGTCAATGAAAAAATCAAGAAGAAAATTGAAAAATTTCTTGAAACAAATGATATGGAAACAAAACATACCAAAATTTATGGGATACAGCAAAAGCAGTACTAAGAGGGAACTTTATAGATGTACGTGCCTATCTCAAAAAAGAAAAACAACTTCAAATAAAACCTAAGAAACAGAAATAAATGAAATTGAAATGAAGAAAGTGACACAAAAGATCAATGAAACAAAAAGTTGGGGTCTTTTTTTGAAAAGATAAACAAAATTGACAAAACTTTAGCCCAACTAAGAAAAAAGAGAGATGATTCAAATAAATAAAATCAGAAATGAAAAAAGAGATATCAAAACTGATGCTGCAGAAATTCAAAGGCTAATTAGTGGCTACTATGAGCAACTACATGCCAATAAGTTGGAAAATCTAGAAGAAATGGACACATTTCAAGACACAAAAACCTACCAAGATTGAACCTTGAAGAAACAACCTAAACAGACAAATAGCAAGTAATGAGATTTACTCCATAATAAAATGTCTCCAAGTAAAGAGAAGCCCTGGACTCAATAGCTTCACCACCGAATCCTACCAAGCATTTAAAGAAGAACTAGCACCAATCCTACTGAAACTATTCTGAAAAATAAAGGAGGAAGGAATACTTCCGAACTCATTCTACAAGACCACTATTACCCTGATACCAAAACCAGACAGACACATAAAAAAATTAAAGGCCAATATCTCTGATAAATATTGATGCAAAAATCCTCAACAAAATACTATCAAATTGAATTCAACAATACGTTAAAAAGACCATTCATCATGACCAAGTGAGCTTTATCTCTGGGATGCAAGAATGGTTCAGCAAATGCAAATCAATCAGTGTGATACATCCTATCAACAGAATGAAAGATAAAAACTGTATGAACATTTTCACTGATGCTGAAAAACATTTAATAAAATTCAACATCCCTTCATGATAAAAACAAACTTCAAAAAACTGGTTGTAGAAGGAATATACTTTAACATAATAAAAGCCATATATTACAGACCCACAGCTAGTATCATACTGAATGGGGGAAAACCGAAAGCCTGTCCCCCAAGATCTAGAGAATGACAAGGATGGCCACTATCACCACTGTTATTCAACATAGTACTGGAAGTCCTAGTTAGAACAATCAGACAAGATAAAGATATAAACAGCATCCACATTAGAATGGAAGCAGTGAAATTATCCTTGTTTGCAGATTATATAATCTTATATTTGGAAGAACATAAAGACTCCCCAAAAATCTATTAGAACTTATAAACAAATTCAGTAAAGTGGCGGAATACAAAATTAACTTACAAAAATCAGTAGCATTTCCATATGCCAACAGTGAACAATTTGAAAAAGAAATAAAAAGTAATTCCATTTACAATAACCACAAATAAAATTAAATACCTGAGATTAACTAAAGAAGTGAAAGATCTCCATAAGGAAAACTATTAAACACTGATGAAAGAAATTGAAGAAGACACCAAAAAATGGAAAGATATTCCATGTTCATTGATTGGAAGGATTGATACTGTTAAAATGTCCATACTACCCAAAGCAATCTGCAGATTCAATGCAGTCCCTCTCAAAATACCAGTGACATTCCTCACAGAAATAGAAAAACAATCCTAAAATCTGTATGGAACCACAAAAGGCCCGGAATAGCCAAAGTTACCCTAAGCAAAGGAACAAAACTGGAGAAATCACATTACTTGACTTTAAATTATACTACAGAAGTATAGTAAGCAAAACAGCAGGGTACTGGCATTAAAACAGACACATAGATCAATGGAATAGAACAGAGAGCTAAGAAAAAAATCCATACACAACAATGAACTCATTTTGGACAAAGGTGCCAAGGAAAAGACAGTCTCTTCAAGAAATGGTGCTGAGAAAACTGGATATCCACATGCAGAAGAATGAAATTAGATCCCTGTTTCTCACCATATACAAAAATCAAATCAAAATGGATTAAAGTCATAAATATAAAACCTCATACTATGAAACTACTACAAGAAAACATTGGGGAAACTTTCCAGGACATTGGTCTGGGCAAAGATTTCCTGAGTAATACCCCACAAACACACGCAACCAAAAGAAAAATGGACAAATAGGTTTACATCAAGTTAAAAAACTTCTGCACAGCAAAGTAAACAATTGCCAAGGTGAAGCGACAACCCACAGAACGGGAGAAAATATTTGCAAGCTACCCATCTGACAAAGGAGTAATAATCAGAATATATAAGGAGTTCAAACAACTCTATAGGAAAAAAAATCTAATAATCCAACTTAAAAATGGGCAAAATATTCGAATAGACATTTCTTAAAAGAAGACACAAACAGCAGACAGGCATATGAAAAGCTGCTCAACATCATTATCATCAGAGAAATGCTAATAAAAACTACCATGAGATATTTTCTCACCCTAGTTACAATGGCTTA
The DNA here is from genome assembly GCF_009828535.3 of Hylobates moloch. NCBI lineage: Eukaryota > Metazoa > Chordata > Mammalia > Primates > Hylobatidae > Hylobates > Hylobates moloch. Next base: position 13,392 of record NW_026652864.1, read on the forward strand.
TATCCAAAAGGCAATAACAAATGCTAGTGAGGATGTGGAGAAAAGGGAACCCTTCTACACTGTTGGTGGGAATGTAAATTAGTGCAACCACTATAGAGAATAGTTTGGTGGTTTTTCAAAAAACTAAAAATAGAGGTACCATACAATCCAGCAATCTCATTGCTAGGTATATACCCAAAAGAAAGGAAATTGGTATATGGGATCTGCACTAGCATGTTTATTGCAGAACTGTTTCACAATAGCCAAGATTTGGGAGCAACCTAAGTGTGCATCAACAGATAAAAGGATAAAGAGAATGTGGTAAATATACACAATGGAGTACTATTCAGCCATGAAATAGAATTTGATCCTGTCATTTGCATCAACATGGATGGAACTGCAGATTATTACATTAATTGAAATAAGCCAGGCACAGAAAGACAAGCATTGCATGTTCTCACTTATTTGTGAGATGTAAAAATTGAAACAATTGAACTCATGGGGTACAGAGTAGGACAGTTACCAGAGACTGAGAATGGTAGTGAGGGGTGACGGTGAGGTTAGAATGGTTAAAATACAGAAAGAATGAATGAGACCTACTATTTGATAGCACAACAGGGTGATAATAATCAATGACAATTTAATCGTACACTTAAAAATCACTAAAAGAGTATAATTGTGAGACGGTTTGGCTGTGTGTCCCCACCCAAATCTCATGTCGAACTGTAATTTCCACGTGTTGGAGAAGGGTCCTGGTGGGAGGTGCTTGGATCATGGAGGGGTGGTTTCTAATGGTTTAGCACCGTCCCCCTTGTGCTGTCTTATGATAGAGTTCTCATGAGATTTGGTTGTTTGAAAGCATGTAGCAACTCCCCCTTCACTCTCTCTCTCCTGCTCTGTCATGGTAAGACGTGCCTGCTTCCCCTTCATCATCTGCCATGACTGTAAGTTTCCTGAGGTCTCCCAGCTATGCTCCCTGTAAAGCCTGCAGAACTGTGAGTCAACCAAACCTCTTTTCTTTATAAATTACCCAGTCTCAGATAATTATTTATAGCAGTGTGAGAATAGACTAATACAGAAAATTGTTACCAGAGAAATGGGGCATTGCTATAAAGATAACTGGAAAGGTGGAAGTGACTTCGGAACTGGGGAATAGGCAGAAGTTGGAACAAGTTGAGGAATCAGAAGAAGACAGGAAGATGAGAGAAAGTTTAGAACTTCCTAGAGACTTGTTGAATGGCTTCGACCAAAATGCTGGTAGTGATATGGACAGAGAGGGCGAGGCACATGAGTTCTTAGATGGAGATGAGGAACTTATTGGAAACTGGCATAAAGGTCACTCTTGCTATACTTTGGCAAAGAGACTGGTGGCATTATGCCCCTGCTCTAGAGATCTGTGGAACTTTGAACTTGAGAGAAATAATTTAGGGCATCTGGAAGAAAAGATGTCTAAGCAGCTGCATTCAAGAAGTTACCTGGCTGTTTCTAAAAGTATATTCTCATATGCATGAAGAAAGAGATTATCTGAAACTTGAACTTACATTTAAAAGAGAAGGAGAGTATGAAAGTTTGGAAAATTTGTAGTTCGACCGTGTGGTAGAAAAGAAAAACCCATTTTCTAGGGAGGAATTCAAGGCTGCAGAAATTTGCATAAGTAAAGGAGAGCCAAATGTTAATAGCCAAAAGTATTTATCCTTTCTCATGCTGCTATAAGGACATACCTGAGACCGTGTGATTTATAGAGAAAAGAGGTTTAATCGGCCCACAGTTCTTTTTTTTTTTTTTTTTTTTGAGACGGAGTCTCGCTCTGTTGCCCAGGCTGGAGTGCAATGGCGCAATCTCGGCTCACTGTAAGCTCCGCCTCCCAGGTTCACGCCATTCTCCTGCCTCAGCCTCCTGAGTAGCTGAATTGGCCCACAGTTCTGCAGGGCTGGGGAGGCTTCAAGAAGCTTACAATCATGGCAGAAGGGGAAGCAAACACATCCCTCTTCACGTAGTAGCAGCAAGGAGAAGTGTAGCGTGAAGAGTGAGGGTGGGCAGCCCCTTATAAAATCATTAGATCTCGTGGGAACTCACTCACTATTACAAGAACAGCACAGAGGTAACTGCCTCCATGATTCAATTACCTCCCACTGGGCCCTTCCCATGACACATGGGGATTATGGGAACTACAGTTCAAGATGAGATTTGGGTAGGGACACAGCCAAACCATATCACCAAGACAATGGGGACAATGCCTTCAGGGCATTTCAGAGATATTTGTGGCAGTCCCTTCCATCACAGGCCTGGAGACCTAGGAGGGAAAAATGGTTTTGTGGGCCAGGCCCAGGGCCTTGCTGATCTGCACAGCCTTAGAACATGGTGTCCTGCATCCCAGTGACTCCAGCTTCAGCCATAGTTAAAAGGGGCCAAGGTACATCTCAGGCCATTGCTTCAGAGGATGGAAGCCCCAAACCTTTGTGAGTTTTAATCAGTGAGGCCCTGTGGGTGTGCAGAAGGCAAGAGTTGAGGTTTGGGAGCCTCTGTCTAGATTTCAGAGGATGTATGGAAACAGCTGGATGTCTAGGAAGAAGTCTGCTGCAGGGGCAGAGCCCTGATGGAGAACCTCTACTAAGGCAGTGCAGAGGGGAAATGTGGGGTTGGTGCCCCCACACAGAGTCCCCACTGGGGCACTGCTCAGTGGAGCTCTGAGAAGAGGGCCACCATCCTCCAGACCCCAGAATGGTAGATCCACTGACAGCTTACATCATGCACCTGGAAAAGCCATAGGCACTCAACGCCAGCTTGTGAAAACAGCCACAGGGGCTGTACCTTGTCGATCCACAAGGGTGGAGCTGCTCAAGGCCTTGGGAGCCCAGCTCTTGCATCAGCATGACCTGGGTGTGAGACACGGAGTCAAAGGAGAATATTTTGGAGCTTTGAGATTTAATGACTGCCTTGCTGGATTTGGGACTTGCATAGGTCCAGTAGCCCCTTTGTTTTGGCCAATTTCTCCCATTTGGAATGAGAGCATTTACCCAATGCCTGTACTCATTATATCCTTGAAGTAACTGATTTTTTTTTTTTTATTTTATAGGCTCATAGGTGGAAGGAACTTTCCTTGTCTCAGATGAGATGTTGGCCTTTTGGTTAAAGCTGGAATGAGTTCAGACTTTGTGAGACTGCTGAGAAGGGATTATTGTATTTTGAAATGTGAGAAGGACATGAGATTTGGGAGAGGCCAGGGACAGAATGATATGGTTTGGCTCTATGTCCCCACTCAAATCTCATGTCTAATTTTAATACCCATGATTGACAATCCCCATAATTGAAAAGTGTTAGGAAGATGTGGACAAAGAGGAACTCTTGTACCCTGTTGATGGAAATGTAAATTATCATAAATTATTGGAGGAGGGGCTTGGTGGGAGGTGATTGGATCATGAAGGTGTTTCTAATGGTTTAGCACCATTCCCCTAGTGCTGTCTCGTGATAGAGTTCTCATGACATATGGTTGTTTGAAAGTGTGTAGCACTTCCCCCTTCTCTCTCTCTCTCTCTCTCTCCCTCCCTCCCTCCCTTCTGCTCTGCCATGGTAAGACATGCTTGCTTCCCCTTCACTTCCCACCATGATTGTAAGTTTCCTGAGGCCTCCCAGCCATGCTTCCTGTGCAGCCTGCAGAACTGTGAGTCAATTAAACTTTTCTTCATAAACTACCCAGTTTCAGGTAGTTCTTTGTAGCAATGTGACAATGGACTAATACAAATTGGATTGCTTGTAACAGAAAGGATAAATGCTTCAGGAAATGGATACCTCATTCTCTATGATGTGATTATTACACATTGCATACTTGTATCAAAACATATACCCCATGATATGGGTTGGCTCTGTGTCCCCACTCAAATCTCACCTTGAATTGTAATCCCCATAATCTCCACGTGTAAAGGGCAGGACCAAGTGGAGGTAACTGAATCATGGGGGCAGTTTCTCTCTGTTCTCATGATAATGAGTTAGTCTCATGAGATTTGATGGTTTTATAAGCGTCTGGTATTTCCTGTGCTTGCACTCATTCTCTTTCCTGCCACCCTGTGAAGAGGTGCCTTCCACCATGATTGTACTCTTGATAAATTACCCAGTCTCAGGTATTTCTTCATAGCAGCATGAGAACGGACTAATACACCCAATAAATATATACACCTACTATGTATTCACAAAAATTAAACATGAAAAATAAAGAAATTGAAGAGGACACAAAAATGTAAAGAAATCCAGTATTCATCAAATGGAAGAATATTGTTAAAATGTCCATATACCCCCCAAAATCTACAGATTTAATACAATTCCGATTAAAATTCCAATGACATTTTTCAAAGAAATAGAAAAAAACAATCCTAAAATTGTTATCACAACAAATCCTGAATTAGCCAAAGCAGTTTTGAGCAACAATGAACAAAGCTGAGGGGCATCACACTACTTGACTTTGAAATATACTACAAAGCTATAGTAACCAACACAGATTGGTATTGACATAAAAACAGACACATCGATTAACGGAACAGAACGCAGAGCCTAGAAATTAATCCATGCATTTAAGGTCAATTGATTTTTGACAAAGATGCCAAGAACATACACAGGGGAAAGGACAGGCTTTTCAACACACGGTGTTGAGAAAACTGGATATCCATAGGCAAAGAATAAAATTAGACCTTTATTGCACTAAATTGTTCTTGCATTGCTATAAAGAAATATCTGAGACTGGGAATTTCTGGGTAATTTATAAAGAAAAGAGGTTTAATTGGCTACGGTCCTGCAGGCTGTAAAGGAAACATGGCACTGGCATCTTATCAGCTTCTGGTGAGGCCTGAGGAAGCTTATAGTCATGGAGGAAGGCAAAGGGGGAGCCAGTGTACCAGGTGACGAGAGTGGGCATGAGAACACGAGGGGTAAAGTGCCACATTCTTTTGAACAACAGATCTCATGTGAACTCAGATAACTTATTCTCTACTAAGGGGACACTCTCAACCATTCATGAGGGATCTGCCCCCATGATCCAATAGACCTCCCACCAGGTTCCACCTCCAACACTGGAGATCACATTCCAACATGAGATTTGGAGGGGACACACATCCAAACCACATTAAAAATTTTTAAGATATCACTTATTTCCCACCATACAGAAAAATCAACTCAAGATGAATTAAAGACTTAAATGTAAAACCTGAAACATTAAAAATCGTGGAAGAAAACATGGAAGAAAGAATCCATGACACTGGTCTTAGCAAATTTTTTTTTGGATATTAACACAAAACCATAGGCAAAAAAAGCAATGATAGACAAAGAGAATACATCAAACAAAAAAAAAATCTTCTGCACAACCAAGAAAGCAATCCACAGAGTGAAGAGAAATGGGGACTAAATATCTGCAAATCTATATCTGATAAGGGTTTAATATCCAAAATACATAAGGCACTCAACTCAATAGCAAGAAAACAAGTAACTGGATTAAAAAATGGACAAAGGACCTGAATATCTATTTCTCAATCTATTTCTCAAATTCCCAGTCTCAGATATTTCTTTATAGCAATGCAAGAACAGTCTAGTGCAATAAGGGTCTAATTTTATTCTTTGCCTATGGATATCCAGTTTTCTCAACACCGTGTGTTGAAAAGCCTGTCCTTTCCCCTGTGTATGTTCTTGGCATCTTTGTCAAAAATCAATTGACCTTAAATGAATGGATTAATTTCTGGGCTCTGCATTCTGTTCCATTAATCGATGTGTCTGTTTTTGTGCCCATACCAATCTGTGTTGGTTACTATAGCTTTGTAGTATATTTCAAAGTCAAGTATATTTCTCAAAAGAGGACGTATGAATGGCTGACAGTATGTGAAAAGGTGCTCAACATCAGTAATCATCAGAGAAATGCAAATTGAAACCACAATGAAATATCACCGGTGGGGCGCGATGGCTCACGCCTGTAATCCAAGCACTTTGGGAGGCCAAGGCAAGTGGATCACAAGGTTAGGAGTTCGAGACCAGCCTGGCCATCATAATGAAACACCGTCTCTACTAAAAACACAAAAATTAGCCAGGCATGTTGGCACGTGCCTGTAGTCCCAGCTACTCGGGAGGCTGAGGCAGGAGAATCACTTGAACCTGGGAGGTGGAGGTTGTGGGGAGCCGAGGTTGCGCCACTGCACTCCAGCCTAGGCAACAGAGTGAGACTCTGTCTCAAAAAAAAAAAAAAGAAATAAAAAGGAAGTATCACCTGACACCGGTTAGAATGGCCTCTATAAAAAAGGGGGAAGATGACAGTGTTGTGAGGATGCGGACAAAGGGGATTCTAGTACTCTGTTGATGGGAATGTAAATTATCACAGCCATTATGGAAAACAGAATGGAAGTTTCTTAAAAATTAAAAATAAAATTACCATATGACTCACCCACATCACGGTGAATCTATATAGATAAAGGAAATGAAATCAGTATGCTGAAGAGATACCTGGACTCCCATGTTGATTGCAGCATTATTCACAATAGGCAAGACATGGAATCAGCCTAAGTGTCCATCAACAGATGAATAAAGAAAATGTGGAATATAGACATAAAGGCTTTAATTCAGCCTTAAAAAATAAGGAACTCTATTATTCGTGACAACATGGATGAACTCGGAAAATGGTTATGTGAAATAAGCCAGGCACGGCCAGGGGTGGTGGCTCACACCTGTAATCCCAGCACTTTGGGAGGCCGAGGCGGGCGGATCACGAGGTCAGGAGATCCAGACCATCCTGGCTAACACAGTGAAACCCCGTCTCTACTAAAAATACAAAAAATTAGCCGGGTGTGGTGGTGGGTGCCTGTAGTCCCAGCTACTGGGGAGGCTGAGGCAGGAGAATGGCGTGAACCTGGGAGGTGGAGCTTGCAGTGAGCCGAGATCGCGCCACTGCACTCTAGCCTGGGTGACAGAGCGAGACTCCATCTCAAAAAAAAATAAATAAATAAATAAAAATAAAAAATAAGCCAGGCACAAAAAAAGCAAACGGCAACACATAATCTCACTTATACTGTGGAATCTAAAAAAATAGAACCCACAGAAACAGAGTGGAATGGTGGCTACCAGCAGTTGAGGGCAGGGAGGCAGAGGTACCTGGAGGGCTGCGGTGGGGAGACGTTGGTCAGCAGGTGAAAGGATACAAAGTTTCAGTTAGCCAGGGGGAAAAAGGCCAAGAGATTGATGATGTGACATGGAACCATGGACTTGAAAATCTCTAAGACAGTAGACTTGATGTATTCTAAACACACAAAAATAAGTGTCTGAGCTAATAAACATATTATTTAGCTTGATTGTGGCCGAAATTATATTTCAGATTTTATATCCATATTTCAAAACATCATGTTGTACAGGATAGATACATGTAATTCTTTTTTTTTTTTTTTTTTGAGACGGAGTCTCGCTCTGTTGCCCAGGCTGGAGTGCAGTGGCGTGATCTCGGCTCACTGCAAGCTCCGCCTCCCGGGTTCACGCCATTTTCCTGCCTCAGCCTGCCGAGTAGCTGGGACTACAGGCGCCCGCCACTGCGCCCGGCTAATTTTTTGTATTTTTTTAGTAGAGACAGGGTTTCACCGTGTTAGCCAGGATGGTCTCGATCTCCTGACCTCGTGATCCGCCTGCCTCGGCCTCCCAAAGTGCTGGGATTACAGGTGTGAGCCACCGCGCCCCGCCTATATACATGTAATTTTAATTGTCAACTAAAAGTTAATGAAATAAAATTTTTAAAAAGTAAAAAAAATACATGAGGTTTAATACAATTCATGCCAACTCATTCCCTCCTTTTCTGCTATGAACCTTGCAAGGAGATGAGTAACCCAAGGCTCTTGGATAAGATAAGGGCCCATCCATCTTGCTCCTCTCAGCCCTGGAGGAGGAGGGAGAGTCCTCTTCCCCTGTCTACGCTCATGCACCCCCAATGAGTCCCTGCCTCCAGCCCTGACCTCTGCCCTCGGTTTCTCAGGCACATCCAGGGCCAGTTCTCCCATGACGTGAGCCCTCTCCAAGGCAAGGCACCAGGCAAGATAAAAGGATTGCAGCTGAACAGGGTGGAGGGAGCATTGGAATGGCACTCAGGGCAAAGGCAGAGGTGTGCATGGCAGTGCCCTGGCTGTCCCTGCAAAGGGCACGGGCACTGGGCACTAGAGCTGCC
>NW_026652865.1:0-21542 GCF_009828535.3 Hylobates moloch
TCGTGATCCGCCCGCCTCGGCCTCCCAAAGTGCTGGGATTATCATTATTATTTTTGCATGGCTTTGTGGCTTGCTATTTTAGCTGATGGGTTATAGTCTATCATTATTATTGACAGTGATGCTCAAATTGTCCCTGATTTGGCCAGTATGAGTCCATCCAAGCTGGCTTCTTAGTCCTTTCGACACGCCCCCTCATTCTTGCAGCACTTTCTTGCCTTCTGACACAAGATATTCAGGTTCATCTTGTATTTTTTCTGCCACAGCCCTGGAATCAGCCATTTATCCCATGATCTCTGGTTCCTTTTTGTGGGAAATAATATTTATAAGCCAAAATTCAGGCACTAGATGTGCTCATTGCCATGGGGTGGTGGGGGAGTTAGGTACTCTCGGCCCCTCTGAGTGGTCAGAGCTAGGGGATAAGACGCTCCTAACACCTGTATTGATGTCACTGTCTATTTCTATTTCTAAACACCCTACGTTCACCCCAATCTACGCAATTCCAATACATCTCAGGGCTCATTCTAGTTTTCTCCCTTCCCGTATTTGTAATTCTCTCCTCTAATGACGAGAACTCCACTTGCATGGTCTTTAAACCGTTTACTTATTTAATAAATACCCCTATATATACATAAAACGGTTATCTTACAGTGAAACCAGGACAGCTCTGTGCTCATCTGCAAGGACACCTGGAAGTTTGGTACTGATTCTTAATCAAGATAAGGAGGAGTGGGCCAGCTTAAAGTTAAAAACACCCCTGGTGGTCCCCAGGGCCAGCTTGCTTAGACCATTCAGGGAGGTGTGGATCGGGATCAATGCCTTACACCTGGTCACAGGGCCTGGGTTGGCTTGGTGACTGGCCAAGCACAGAAGACAGAGCTCGATGTTTTTGCCCAGGGTCTCCTGACACCGAGATTCCTTGGACACGTCTTAATGGTTCCTAATCTGGAGACAAAATGTGCCCTGTGGAGCCACACCAGTGAGTCTCTTGGGTCACCGATGCTGGCTTGTGCTTTCTTCCTCCAGCTGAACCACCTCTTGTGCTTTTATTAAGTCTTCACGTTGAGCGGGTGCTGTGGAATCTTGCGAGCCCTTTCAATTATCCAACATGTGTTCCACTACAGCAACCATCTCCCCATCACTCCTTCCTCTTCACTCTGTCCTGATACTAAACTCCATGCCAGGCCACCTCCACCAGGATGCCCTCCTCACTCTGCCTGGGCCCCGACTTGCCCAACCCGCATGGCTGCTCTCCTCATCAAGGTGCCAACGCTCCCCCACAGGCCACCCCTGAATGCCTGTCTTTTCCTGTCCCTCTGATATGGTTAGGCTGTGTCCTCACCCAAATCTAACCTTGAATTTTAATAATCCCCACATGTCAAGGGCGGGGCCACATGGAGATAATTGAACCATGGGGGAGCGGTTTCCCCATACTGTTCGCGTGACAGTAAATAAGTCTCACGGGATCTGATGGTTATATAAATGGGAGTTCCCCTGCACACGCTCTCTTACCTGCCCCCATGTACGATGTCCCTTTGCTCTTCATCTCCTGCCATCACTGTGAGGCCTCTCCAGCCATGTGGAAATGTGACTCCATTAAACCTCTTTCTTTATAAATTACACAGTCTTGGTATGTCTTTATTAGCAGTGTGAAAACAAACTAATGCACCCAGTTAATGGCTTTAGGACCGAATTGTTACAGAGTGGGACAGAAAGAGGCCAAGGGGAAGAAGAAAAGCATTTTTGTGGCTTTTAAACAGAATCCTGATAGTGGTTTCCCACATCATGGTTAAGATGTTATACGCTGCAGAAATCTCACACATTTTTATTTCTAAGAGTTCAGATTTTTCTGTCCACCAGACAAAGCACTGCTCTATCCCTGAGATGTATAATCTGACATGAAAAAATCTCCCCAGAAATCCCTGATAACAAACAAGATTATTAAATAGATTCATAGATGTATCAGTTAAGATTATGCTCAGCTTCATGTGAGAGCAAACCACACTCAACAGGAGTTACACAAAACAGGAGTTTCTCTCTCATAGGCAGTCCAGAGGCCCCTGGTTTCCCGTTACCAAGCCATCCGCTGTGCATGGCTCCCACCTTGCTAGGGACTGTGCATTTGGAAATTTTCCCTGAAACATTCATATATGGAAGCCCTAATCCCCAGTGTATGGTATTGGGAGGTGGGGCCTTTGGGAGGTGATTAGGTCATGAGGGTGGAGCACTCATGAATGAGGTTAGTGCCTTCATAAGAGGAGACATGCGAAGGACAAAAAACCAAACACCACATGTTCTCACTCATAGGTGGGAATTGAACAATGAGAACACTTGGACACAGGAAGGGGAACATCACACTCCGGGGACTGTTGTGGGGTGGGGGGAGGGGGGAGGGATAGCATGAGGAGATATACCTAATGCTAAATGACCAGTTAATGGGTGCAGCACACCAACATGGCACATGTATACATATGTAACAAACCTGCACACTGTGCACGTGTACCCTAAAACTTAAAGTATAATAATAATAAAAAAAAAAAGGAGACATGCAAGACACAATCTCTTTCTCCACTGGGTGAGGATACAAGAAGGTGGCCTTCCACAAACCAGTAAGAGAGCCCTCACCGGACACACTGCATTCGTCAGTACCTTGATCTTAGATTTTCCAGCCTTCAAAACGACGAATAAAAAAATTCTGTTGTTTAAGTTACCCAGGCTATAGTATTTTTGTTATAATGGCCAGAGCTGACTAAAATACACCTCATGATCCAAGATGACAGCCTGAGCTCAGCCATCACATCTACATTCCTCTCAGGAAAAAGGAAAGGATAAAGAAGGCTTCCTCCTTCAGGACACTTCCAAGAAGTTGTACATGGTATTTCCACTTACAAGCAATTAATCAAAATTTAGTAACACCATGATGCCTAGCTATAAGGCTGGCTTCTGGGTGACCACGTGACAGCTAAAAATTAGGGGTTTTATTACCAAGAAAGATAGGTGAGCTGAAACTGGCAGACAATTAGCAGTCTCTCACACCCACAGACCATCCATCTGAGTCACGGAAATCAAAAGAAAACTGAAGGTACTCCCATCTTCCTTGCCTTAATTTCTCCGAAAATAGCACAAGCAACTAATTAGCAAGGAAAAAAAAATGTTGCTCTTCTCAAAAAAGTGCAAAGTTCACAAGCTCAGGTTCACAAGGACAGATTTAATGAGGGAAAACTGGTTCTTTTCAGTCATTTCACTGTGTCCTTTCAACAAACACTTAGCAGGAGAGAAACTAAAAAAGTTAAAAAGTTGTGTTTTCTTTTTTTTTTTCTTTAATGGAGAAGAGAAATTCAGTAGTTGCGTCACCCGATCACACCACTAGAATGTATTTTTCTTTCTCACTCTTGCCACAGGGCCACATGCTAAAGCACGTAAGAGGAAGAAAAACAAGAGCAGAAAAGAAAAAGTTAATAAAAGATCTTTGAGAAAAATATTTAAGGCAACAAAGGACTCCAGGCCGGGTCTGCAGGGAAGGCAGTTACGTTGACAGAATCAACAGACCCCCACAAAGCCCGGACAGGCAAAGACCAAGTGGAGACAGACGTATCTATACAACCAGTCACTCCTTTCCACTCGGGAATGGTGAGTTCATTGTGAGTCTTGTATGGAAACCACACTGTTAGAAAAGAAGGGAGAAAAAGGTCTACCAAAATAGAATGGGTTATTTAAAAGCACAAAAGCTGCCCCTGTTGAACATGTCAGGAAAATGGGAGCAGGCTGTACCACTGACCCACTACTGGTGCCTTGCTGACCGTAATCACACCTGGTAGCTTCTCTGCTGTGTTAATAACATCCTCTAATGCTCCTGCTAACCAGACACCATTCAAAATGAGCTCCCCCAAAGCAGTGAGAACAAACTGTTACTAAAATTCCTAACGCAATATTCAACTATGCTTTGCCCGGGCATTTTCAGAGTAGAATACATTTCAAAATTCAACTCAATAACTAAGAAAATGTGTTGACGTGCACAGTTAAACGCTACAGTGCCTTGGTTATCATTCTATCTCTAGCCTCTTTAGGAATGTTATTTAGGTGAACGACCAAAATGAACACTGGGAAACAAAATCATTGGGAGGGAAGCATTTGTGGGGTGTGGGTGCAGGGTGAGGTTGCTGGCACTGTCCCTGTGATTTATGATTTTTTATTCTTGAGCCAGGAAGGGAATCAGCAGGAAAATGCTCAAAAGGAACTAGTTGGTTCAATAATTTCACAAGAAAGACAATCAAGGACTCATGCAGGTACTTATTGACTGGATATTTACCGATCACACTCAGAGCGCCAGCCGTCTCTACCATGGGGATTCTCTTACAGGCAGCATCGATCACACATCCTGATTAGCCTGGAATGGTCTTGGAATATACCAGCTGTCTCTCTAAAAAATGTCCTGGTTTGGAAGATAAGCTACACGACCACCCAACTTACGGAACAGAGAATACGGACCAACCACCTAACATGCTAGGTATAAAAGAATCATGGACACTGAGAGGTGGATATACAAGGACAATGGCAGTTCAGAAAGAGATGTTATCTATCGTAGGATGACAAATTGAGAAATGCTTTAGGGTAGAGAGTACACCATGCACCCAGGGGACCTACACAACTCATGGGTGATGGAATCAATCCCAGGCTTATCTGAGCACAGAGATGAAAAACAGGGAAGGCATATGACAGGGTCTGGCTCTGCGTCCCCTCCTAAATTTCATGTCGAATTGTAATCCTCTGTGTTGAGGGAGGGACCTGGTGGGAAGTGACTGGATCATGGGGGTGGATTCCTCCTTGCCTTTCTCATGATGGTGAGTGAGTTCTCACCAGATCTGGTTGTTTGAAAGTGTGTCAGCACTTCCCTCTTTGTTCTCTCTTTCTCCTGCTCCTGTCACGAAGACGTGATTTCTTCCCCTTCGCCTTCCACCATGATTATAAGTTTTCTGAAGCCTCCCAGCCATGCTTCCAGGTACAGCCTGTGGAACCGTGAGCCAATCAAACCTCTTTTCTTCAGAAACTACCCAGCCTCAAGTAGTTCTTTACAGCAGTGTGAGAACGTACTAATACAGGATATAACCTGGAAGGAGTGGTATTTTAATGGAGTAAATTCAGAAAAATCAAAGAACTAGCTGGAGTGCATGGCATGATCTTGGCTCACTGTAACCTCCACCTCCCAGGTTCAAGCAATTCTCGTGCCACAGCCTCCTGAGTAGCTGGGGTTACAAGCGTGCACCACCATACCCAGCTAATTTTTGTATTTTTAGTAGAGACAGCATTTCACCATGTTGGCCTGGCTGGTCTCGAACTCCTGACCTCAGGTCATTCACCTGCCTTGGCCTCCCAAAGTGCTGTGATTACAGGCGTGAGCCACCTGTCAAAAAAAAAAAAAAAAAATCAAAAAACTGGGCAGATGTGGTGGCTCATGCCTGTAATCCCAGCACTTTCGGAGGCCGAGGTGGGCAGACTGCATGAGCTCAGGAGTTCGAGACTGGCCTGTTCAACATGGTGAAATCCCGTCTCTACTGAAGTACAAAAAATTAGTCGAACATGGTGGTGCATACCTGTAGTCCCAGCTACTTGGGAGGCTGAGGCAGGAGAATCGCTTGAAACCAGGAGGCGGAGGTTGCAGTGACCGACACCGCACCACTGCACTCCAGCCTGGGCGACAGAGCAAGACTCCGTCTCAAAAAAAAAATAAATAAAGGAAAAACAAAAAAACTAAAACTCCTAGAAAAAGAATCATTATGTCTAGATAACTCACGGAAGCAGATATCAGTATTTGAAATAGGTCCCACTTTCTCCTCTTCTTCAGGATAAAGTAGACAATATAAGGAAGGAAAAATAAGCAGGATACAATCCACAGCCCTGTAAGATGACATTACAGACTCGTTCTCAAGGTGGCCCAACATTTAACAAAGATGTGGCACTCTGGAACTTGTCTCCATAGTTTTCAATCTGGCAAATTAGGAAGCAAATGATTCCTTTAGTAGCACTTCAGAGATGGGAAAAAGTTCTAGCGTCACAGAACGGCACTTACATCCGGAGAGATGAAGGGGAACAAAGCCAGGATGAGACACGGGAAATGAGGCCTGAAAACACACAAAATGATACGGAACTTGGAAGTTTCTAAGATCTTCCTATGGGTGAGCATTGGCATTCCGAATGGAAGCCACCATAAAGGACTCTGCTATCCGCAAAGGGTTCATCACATTTTTTGTTTGTTTTGAAACAGAGTGTCACTGTCGCAGGCTGGAGTGCAGTGGCACAGTCTCGGCTCACTACAACCTCCGCCTCCCAAGTTCAAATGATTCTCCTGCCTCAGCTTCCCAAGTGGCTGGGACTACAGACACGTGCCACCACACCTGGCTAATTTTTGTATTTTTAGTAGAGACGGAGTTTCAATATGTTGGCCAAGCTGGTCTCGAACTCCTGACCTCGCGATCCACCCGCCTCAGCCTCCCAAAGTGCCGGGATTACAGGCATGAGCCACCGCGCCTGGCCAGTGGTTTTTCACACCTCTTGTGGTTTCAAATGTAACATGCTGGAAGAACCACCATACCTTCTGGGGTATTCAAAGGAGGCCGCCTTGTTTTACCACTGCAGGCTGCACTATTCCAATTCTGCAAGATTCTACAAATTGCACTGTAGACAGAACCCTCGGCAGTTGTGCACAGAGACAGCCACGTTAATGCAAATCATCCCAGAGTTCTAGACCACAAAGAATTAACTGGATCTTAACATGTAGCACGGTGTAAATGGCTTTTCCATTTTGGCTCCCTGGTGGACTAGAAACAGCCACAGCTTTAAATAACCCTCATCAGAGGCTCCACAGGAATGCAGAACCTGGCCAGATGTCAGCACCGGGCAGCAATGCTGACCACCTTGAGCTCTGCATCTCCGTGATGCTGCTTAAAATGCCTGCCCATGTCACATGGCTGAAGTTATTTCACCCTTAGTAGTAGGACACAGATTCTGATCTACTTACGTATGCAGGTTCTGACATTGTATTAAAATGAAGACAGACAATAAAATATTTGATATCAATAAATAATAAAAATATCATATTCATCAACACACCCAGAATCATAAAAAGCTTTCTTCTGAATTTTGTTCATAAGTTAAAACTTTTAAAATATCACTGTGGGATGAAAGCTTTTCCTTATTTCACAACTAATTATTGTGCAGGGTTACTGAAACTCTTCAGTAGTAAGTTTTCAAAATACTTGAAATTTTGAATACTTGACTGAATTCTACTATTTACAGATCAAGGGTCTACCAATCACAATTAAGTCCTCTCTCAATCAACGACAAAACAATTGAACATAAATGGCAACTGAAAAAAAAGATGGCTCCTGTTTCTACACATAAGAGCAGCCAATTCACCTATCTTGAGAACCCCCCATGAGCTGGTCACTAATTGGGGTCTTTGAGTCCATCAGGACATTAAGGAGAAAGAAGACAGATAGACCCAGGACACTGGTATTTAAATGACGGAGCCCACATCATTCCTGTCCAAACACATCATTTTATAGATTTTGCTCCAGGAAAAAAATACACAGAAAAACTATTTCTGAAGATGCCTGGGAGAATTAAAGAGAAAAATATAGTAAGCCACCTAAGATATGCAGTCACTGGATGGTATTAACAAAACTTGGTGAGCTGCACCTACTCCGCAAGCCACTGTACTTCTTTGGTGGGACAGGGATAGAATATGAGTGAGATGCAGCTGCTACCCTCAGTGAGCTTCCTCTGCAATAGGATATGAAATAAAACACTAGGATACAATACAGAACATGATGGTGAATGTTATTTGTCAACTTGACTGGGCTACGAGATACCCAGATAGCTGGTAAAATGTTCTTTTCCAGGGTCTGTGAGGGTGTCTCCAGGAGAGATTAGCATTTGAATCAGGGGACTGAGTAAAGAAGACCTACCCTTGCCAATGCAGGTGAGCAATAACCAATTCATTGAGCGCCTCAACAGAATAAAAAGGCAGTGGAAGGGAGAATTTGTGAAGATCCGTCTTCTCCTGCCCTCAGACATCAGAGTTCCTGGATCCTGGGCCTTCAGATTCTGGGACTTGCATCACTGACATGCACCCCTCCTGTGACTCTCCAGCCTTTGGCCTTGGACTAAATGACATCACCAACTTTCCAGGTTCTCCTCTTGCAGACAGCACATCATGGGACTTCTTAGCCTCCATAATCACCTGGGCCAATTTCCATAAGAAATCTCCATATATATATTGCCTATGGATTCTGTTTCTCTGGAGAACTCTGATAAGCAGAAGACCTGTACCATAAAAGTAGTAAGCTGCTTTGAAATTCCCATTAAAAGAGAAGTGCCTGAAAATTTTTTTAGGGTTAATGAAACCTCCAAGGACCACAGTCCATTTTATTTTATATCTAACTACCTTCCTCCTCTGTCTCTTCCTTTTTCTTTTTGGCTTGTTTGTATTGACTAATTTTTCTAGCATAAACTGTTTTAATTGTGTAACACAAGATGTATGTAGTTTTAGAAATCATGGTTGTAGAATGTTAGAGCCAAAGGAACCCTAGAAATCAAAGAACTTAAGCTCTTCAATTTACAGATAAGAAAACAGTGGCCCAGAGAAGTAAAGGTATTCTTCTAAGATTCCACAGGCCACCAGAATCAGAACAGAGTACAACCAAGGTTTTCAGATTCTAAATCTTGAGCTTCCTCTTTGCAAACTGGAAAAATAATATTGACACCCGGATGGAATGTCCTTTATGACAGCAATTCCAACCATAATAAAAATAATATAAACCTGAACGGAAAATTCCTTCCTATCTAGAATAAAATAAGACACAAAAGCAAAGCAAAGAATGCACAGTTCCTAGCAGGTGAGACCTGCCCTGTCATCCCATGAGATCCTGAGAAAATCACTGGATTGTTCTGGGCAAATTCCTCATCTTTAAAATGAAACAAATAAAAGAGAGAAAAAAAGATTATTTATGTAATGACCACTACATCACTGTGTTGTGCTGAGCACTTTACATATCTGTTCACTAGAATCAAAAATGTTAAAACAGTCCTGGCGTGGTGGCTCATGCCTGTATTTCCAGCACTTTGGGAGGCCGGGGCAGGCAGATCACCTGAGGTCAGGAGTTCGAGACCAGCCTGGCCAACATGGTGAAACCCCATCTCTACTAAAAATACAAAAATTAGCCAAGTGTGATGGTGGGTGCCTGTAATCCCAGCTAGTGGGGAGGCTGAGGCAGGAGAATCGCTTGAACCCAGGAGGCGGTGGTTGCAGTGAGCCGAGATTGCGCCACCGCACTCAAGCCTGGGTGACAGAGTGGGACTCCATCCCAAAAAAAAAAAAAAAAAAAAGTTAAAACAAAGTAAGGTAATAACAAACAACAAAAACAACAATAGCTAATGCTTACCAAATGCTTAAAACATGACTGGCACAGTTCTAAGAACTTTATCAATTCACCTATTTCTCACGATAACCCTACAAGGCAATAGTAGTATCTTCTTCCCTCTCAAATTTAGATAAGAAAAATGAGACACAAGAGGTTATGTAACTTGTCTGTGATTTCAGAACTAGTAAGCAGAGAGAACCCCCTAAAAGCTGTTTCCAAACAAGAAGTTGATTAATTCTGATAATGTTTTACTTGCCAAACAAATATGCCACTGGTTGCAGACACAATTTGCCAATTGCATGGCATTTTATTATGTTCAAAAGACAAGAAGGAGTTTAAGTACACAGGTTCTTTTTTTGCCAAAGTTAAGACATGAGCGGTATTAACTGTGCACACTTTGCATTTCAGAAAATTGGGTGCATCTTCAACCCCAGGGACCCCTAGAGATAAACAAGCCGCCCAGGTGGGGCACCAGCCCCCTCTTCCCAGGGTCTGATGTCAGACGTTTCTGTATGACTCTCCATTCTCCCCTTGAGCAGCAGCTCTCTGTGTCTGCCTCAGCCTTCCGCCATACTTCTCACCTGAACCTGGCCCCACATTTCCCTGGGAAAAGTAAACCTCCTTTCCAAGCAGGAGGAGCTGGAATCCTAAACCTGCTGCCTGTACAAAAGCCACATGGCTCTTGGAGCTCTAAGAGTTCTAAGTCCCTCAACAGTCACTAAATATGAGAAGACCATGCTGTGCCACCTGCTCTTACCCGAAGGCAAAACATGATTTGGTCTCGTAGGCAGCTCAATCGTTATTTCTAACCTTGGATTTTGATTCTCTCCCCACATGTCATCCCTTATCCTGGCCTCCAAGTGTTGCCTTCTCCAATCCTGTAACCAGTCACCTAGATTGACACTGATCACCAACCAGCCCCTAAGTCAAACTTAGGTCTGTTTCTTCTGAGCTGCTCCAGTGCCTCGCTAGGTCTTCACTGTGTGTGATGTCTTTTCTCCCAATCCTGCTCCAGTCCATTCCCTCTGCCCTTCTCTCAACACTGCAAACAAATCTGTCATCAATGACACCCACAAACCCTCACCCTCTTGTTCCTTCCCCACCCCAAAGGCCCATTAGACTCTTCACCCCTAAATCCCCCTCTTATCAGAGCTCCGACAATGGCAGCTTCAAAACAGACTATGCCTCAGCTCAACAAATATGAAATTGTCAAACTGTTCATCACAATGATCATGTTTTGAGTACCTGGTCTGCATCAGATACTACACACACATTATCCTTCATGTGAGGAGAAGCTTATTTTTCCCACTGTACCAAGGAGGAAAAAGTGTAGGTGCAGGAAACGTGGAGGCAGCACGGCAGATTTTAGGAATCCTGAAACCCTACATCAAAATAGAGAAATTAGGCAGCAAGAAAAAATTCAAGGACACGATTTACAACAAAACTAGGTTATAAAGTGTCCCCACAAAAAACTTCGAAATACAAGTAGATGAGGACAAGCTACCAATAACCCAAAGATTGGCGTGATATCAGCATGCATGTGATGAAAGCAGAGAGAACCCAAGGAGCGACTAACAAACTTGACAACAGAGAACCCCCAAATAGCTAAACGAATTCACCAGGAAGCCCAGAAGACCTCTGTGAGAATAGCAGCTGAAATCAGGAAGGGTTTGTCCATTCCAACAGCGGGGACTGCAGTAGGGTCTGATGGATCAGGACAAGTCTAGGCCCTGTGACCTGGAAACTGACCACCGAGGGTTCCTTTGCAGGACAGGGCCTGGAATCAAAGCTGGATAAGACAGAAATAATAGAGACCAATGATAGAGGCACACTGCCTATAGGGTAGCCCTACTCCACAAGGAGCAGTAAGTAAAAATAAAACATTTTTAAAAAGAGAGAAAAAAAGAGACCAAGGATAGAGAAGACTCAGATAAAAGTGGGCAGAAGGACTGAACCAAGTCATCTGAAAGCAAGCCACTGTATTTTTGAAAACTACATAAAATCAACCAGAGGACAGAGCTCTGTAAAGTTAGAAAAGCTATCTAGAACTAAGCCTTTCTCTGAAAGTTTAGGAAAATTAATTTCGTTTAAAAATGAGCAACATAAAAAATATTGGGAGCAAATCCCATAACGTTATTATGGAATAAAAGGAAAAAGAAAGTGTAGAAGAACATCACTGACCGTGAAAACTCACTAACCAAAAAGATGCCCAGGAAACAGGGCAAAACTATAATTGACTATTTTAAAACAAGGTAAAAAGACATTACAACGATACACGACATAAAACAGAAACATAAATCTGATTTCCAAAAATTCAGCAATAAACGGACAAAACTTGAGAAAAAAATAGAAACAAAAAAAATTTCAGAAATGAAAGCTAAGTTCAAAGACATATAAGAGCAAATAAACACAATAACACAATACATAATACTTTACAAGAAACAGAAGTTAAAGTGGGGATTTTTTTTTTTTCCTTTTTTTTTTTTTTTGAGATGGAATCTCGCTCTGTTGCCCAGACTGGAGTGCAGCAGCGTGCTCTCGGCTCACTGTAACCTCTGCCTCCTGGGTTCAAGCAATTCTCCTGCCTCAGCCTCCCGAGTAGCTGGGATTATAGGCGCCCACCAACACGGTCGGCTAATTCGCTAATTCTTGTATTTTTAGTAGCGACAGGGTTTTACCATGTTGGCCAGGCTGGTCTCGAACTCCTGACCTCAGCAGATCTGCCTGCCTCGGCCTCCCAAAGTGCTGGGATCACGGGCATGAGGGATTTCTTTTAAAACAAAGAAATGAAGCAGGAACAGGGATCTGGGCGAAAGTGACAAATATTAAAGATGGGCAAAAAGATCAACATACAGACCCCAGAAAACCATAAAAAAGAACATAAGGAAAGAGCTCATAGACTAAAAATCACAATAAAAATACTTTCTTGAAATAAAAGGTATTAAAAAGTTTTGATATGGTTAGGCTGTGTGTTCCCACCCAAATCTCACCTTGAACTGTAATCCTCATAATCCTCATATGTCAAGGGAGAGACCAGGTGGAGGTAACTGAATCATGGGGGTGGTTTCCCCCATACTGTTCTCCTGATAGTGAGTTCTCATGAGATCTGATGGTTTTCTAAGGGGCTCTTCCCCCTTCGCTCAGCAT
Source organism: Hylobates moloch (assembly GCF_009828535.3). Lineage (NCBI taxonomy): Eukaryota > Metazoa > Chordata > Mammalia > Primates > Hylobatidae > Hylobates > Hylobates moloch. The sequence goes on from NW_026652865.1 coordinate 12,564, forward strand.
TTCTCCTTCCTACTGCCTTGTGAAAAAGGCACCTTGCTTTCCCTTCCGCCATGACTGTAAGTTTCCTGAGGCCTCCCCAACCATGCTGAAATGTGAGTCAATTAAACCTTTTTCCTTCATAAATTACCCATCTTGAGCAGTTCTTTATAGCAGTATGAAAACGGACTAATAAAATTTTCGAACTTTAAAGAGCATACTACATACCTGGGAAATAATAAGCCCAGAATGACCTATACCCTACACCAAGTCATACTCCAGTAAAATTACAGGAAATAAAATTGTATCACTAGACTTTCAGACAACGCTTTATGCCAGAAGAAATAGAGTAACACATCGAAAACACTCCAGAAAAGAAACTGAATCTCTATACCTGTAAAATTGACTTTTATGTAAAAAGAACACAAATTTTTACGTATTATCCATAGGAAAAACTCTGGGATTATGCTCTTGATACCTTTCTGAGGAATATTCCAGAGTATAAGCTTCAGACAATCAAAATAACTAGAGATACATTGTCCTAAGGACTCCTAATGCACATAAAAGATAGGGGTGCCTGTAGATCTAAGACTACATGAGGGCTAAAGGAGAGACTGTATCATAGGAAATGGCTATAAGTGCTGAAAATCTAGACACAGTTCAAATTCTAAAAAGCAGGGAGCCTATTTCCAAAATTAATACCAGATTAGAGATGTATCGGGTTTCCGGTTAGCAAATAGAGATTCTGGAAGTTGTCACTACCATACTCACAGCAAGAAAAAAGCTGAGCAAAAAGAAAACAAACAACTCTTCCATAGATTCATCAGAAAACTCAGGTCACAGGGCAAACCACCATACCGAAATCTAGAGACAGGCAAACACGGAGAATCACAGCATACTAGGAGCAGAAATACCTGCTGGAGCCAGCAACCAGTAGGGATGCCTCAAGGGTAAATGCCTAATTGCCAGACTCTGAGTGGTAGACTAGTTTGAGAGATTAAAAACAACAACAACAAAAACAACAACAAATTCCTGGGGCCCCAGTCTTAAGAGGTCTCCTGTACTTTGCTGAGTTTTACCTCCAAGAGCCCTACCAGGTTCTAAGGGTGAAAAAATTAGAAAAAAAAAATCCCTCTGTGCTTTATGGAAGGGGAGAACAGCAACCACTGTGAAAGAAGCCCAAAGCATTCTGCTCTCCTTAACAAAGGAGAAATGATTCAGCAGAGCCTAGGCTACCTGGGATTTACCAGAGCCTGACCAACAGGAACCAGTGGAAATACCCAACTCCAGCCTGCTCACACATTCCTGTCTGAATTTGTTGAGGGGGGATGCAGGGAAGTTGAGAAACAGCTGTGAAGGTCACAGCCAAGTGGCACAGGCTCACTAGAGAGATCTAAGCACAGGATTAAAGAACACTTCCCTTTTCCCGATGCCTTCTCATCAGAAGGGGTCCTATAAAATAATACGGAACTACGGCAGAAGTTCAATGCTCACACAGTATTTAAGGATTCAACAGGGAAAATCTAAGATGAAAGGGGAGGAAAAAACAAGGAAGACACAAGAGAAAATTTTACCCTCTGACACCCAAAGCTACAAAAATGTGAGAGCTTGCACTAAAAGCCTATTTACCTCAGTTCCTTTTATCCAATGCATCATGTCTGGCTTACAACAAAATTACGAGGTACTCTAAAAAGAAGAAAGGCTGACGAGAGAAATCAAGCAAAAGAAGCACAATCAGATATGGCAGATATTTTAAAGTTATCTGACTGGGACTTTAAAATTAATATGATTGATATGCTAAGAGCTCTAATGGAAAAAGTAGACAACATGCAAGAAAAGATGGGTAATGTCAGCAGAGACAAAACCCCTAAGAGAGAATTGAAAGGAAATGCTAGAGTTCACAAACACTGTAACAGAAATAAAGAGAGCCTCTGACTAGCACATTAGTAGAATGGATACAGCCAAGGAAAGAATCAGTGATCTTGAAGACGTGCCAACAGAAACTTCCTAAACTGAAAAGCAAAGAGAAAAAAGAATAGGAGAAAAGTAAGACAAAATATCTAAGAGCAATGGGATAATTACAAAAGGCATAACATGCATATAAAGGGAATATGAGAAGAGAGAAAGGAACAGAAAATGATACTTAAATAACTCGGAATTTTCCAAAATTAATGACAGAGACCAAACCACATATCCAAGAAGCTCAAGGAACACAATAAAGGGTAATTATCAGAAAATCTACACCTACACATACCACATTCAAACTGTAGAAAGTCAAAGACAAAGACAAAATATTGAAGGAAGTCAGAGGAAAAAAAGAAAAAAACACCTTACCTATAAGGAAACCAGAATAAAAATCACATTGGACTTCTCTTAAGAAATGATGCAAGGAAGAAGAGGAATGGGGTAAAATATTAAAAGTGCTGAAGGGAAAAAACCCTCCAATCTAGAATCCTGTATTCAGTGAAATTATCCATCAAATATAAAGAAGAAATACTTTCTCACCAAAGTAAAAACTGAAGAGACATAAAATGTGTTAAAACAAGCTTGTCACAGAGAATAAAAATGAAACAGCAGAAAATGGATCTACATAAAGGAAGAGTTAAAGAATGAATGAATAAAAGTAATATAAAATGGTTTATTGTTCTTAATCTAACAGATCACAGATTGTTCAAAAGAGTAACGGCAACAATGTGTTGGTTGATTATAATTTACAGATAACTGAAATGAATGATAGCAATTCTATAAAGGACAACAGGAAGGAACTGGAAAAGTTTGATTTTAAGTTACCTGCACTGGCTCTGAAGTGGCACAGTGTTATTTAAAAGTGAGTTAAGATTGAGAAGGGTGGAGCCAAGATGGCCGAATAGGAACAGCTCCGGTCTCCAGCTCCCAGCCCCAGCGACACAGAAGACGGGTGATTTCTGCATTTCTGCTTGAGGTACCGGTTTCATCTCACTAGGGAGTGCCTAACAGTGGGTGCAGGACAGTCGGTGAAGCGCACTGTGCGCGAGCCAAAGCAGGGCGAGGCATTGCCTCACTCGGGAAGTGCAAGGGGTCAGGGAGTTCCCTTTCCTAGTCAAAGAAAGGGGAAACAGATGGCACCTGGAATATCGGGTCAGTCCCATCCTAATACTGCGCTTTTCCAACGGGCCTGGAAAACGGCACACTAGGAGATTGTGTCCTGCACCTGGCTCGGAGGGTCCTATGCCCACGGAGTCTCGCTGATTGCTAGCACAGCAGTCTGAGATCAAGCTGGAAGGCCGCAGCGAGGCTGGGGGAGGGGCGCCCGCCATTGCCCAGGCTTGCTTAGGTAAACAAAGCAGCCAGGAAGCTCGAACTGGGTGGAGCCCACCACAGCTCAAGGAGGCCTGCCTGCCTCTGTAGGCTCCCCCTCTGGGGGCAGGGCACAGACAAACAAAAACTCAGCAAGAACCTCCACAGACTTAAATGTCCCTGTCTGACTGACAGCTTTGAAGAGAGTAGTGGTTCTCCCAGCACGCAGCTGGAGATCTGAGAACGGACAGACTGCCTCCTAAAGTGGGTCCCTCACCCCTGAGCAGCCTAACTGGGAGGCACCCCCCCAGTAGGGACAGACTGACACCTCATTCAACCGGGTACTCCTCTGAGACAAAACTTTCAGAGGAACTATCAGACAGCTGAATTTGTGGTCTCATGAAAATCCGCTGTTCTGCAGCCACCACTGCTGACACCCAGCCAAACAGAGTCTGGAGTGCACCTCTAGTAAACTCCAACAGACCTGCAGCTGAGAGTCCTATCTGGTAGAAGGAAAACTAACAAACAGAAAGGACATCCACACCAAAAACCCATCTGTACATCACCATCATCAAAGACAAAAAGTAGATAAAACCACAAAGATGGGGAAAAAACAGAGCAAAAAAACTGGAAACCCTAAAAAACAGAGCACCTCTCCTCCTCCAAAGGAACGCAGTTCCTCACCAGCAACAGAACAAAGCTGGATGGAGGATGACTTTGATGAGTTGAGAGAAGAAGGCTTCAGACGATCAAACTACTCTGAGCTACGAGAGGAAATTCAAAACAATAGCAAAGAAGTTAAAAACTTTGAAAAAAAATTAGAAGATTGGATAACTAGAATAACCAATGGAAAGAAGGGCTTAAAGGAGCTGATGGAGCTGAAAGCCAAGTTTCGAGAACTACGCGAAGATTGCAGAAGCCTCAGTAGCAGATGCGATCAACTGGAAGAAAGGGTATCGCTGATGGAAGATGAAATGAATGAAATGAAGAGAGAAGGGAAGTTTAGAGAAAAAAGAATAAAAAGAAATGAACAAAGCCTCCAAGAAATTTGGGACTATGTGAAAAGACCAAACCTACGTCTGATTGGTGTACCTGAAAATGATGGGGAGAATGGAACCAAGTTGGAAAACACTCTGCAAGATATTATCCAGGAGAACTTCCCCAATCTAGCAAGGCAGGCCAGCATTCAGATTCAGGAAATACAGAGAACACCACAAAGATACTCCTCCAGAAGGGCAACTCCAAGACACATAATTGTCAGATTCACCAAAGTTGAAATGAAGGAAAAAATGTTAAGGGCAGCCAGAGAGAAAGGTCGGGTTACCCACAAAGGGAAGCCCATCAGACTAACAGCTGATCTCTCAGCAGAAACTCTACAAGCCAGAAGAGAGTGGGGGCCGATATTCAACATTCTTAAAGAAAAGAATTTTCAACCCAGAATTTCCTATCCCGCCAAACTAAGCTTCATAAGTGAAGGAGAAATAAAATACTTTACAGACAAGCAAACGCTGAGTGATTTTGTCACCACCAGGCCTGCCCTAAAAGAGCTCCTGAAGGAAGCACTAAACATGGAAAGGAACAACTGGTACCAGCCACTGCAAAAACATGCCAAATTGTAAAGACCATCGAGGCTAGGAAGAAACTATAGCAACTAACGAGCAAAATAACCAACTAACATCATAATGACAGGATCAGATTCACACATAACAATATTAACGTTAAATGTAAATGGGCTAAATGCTCCAATCAAAAGACACAGACTGGCAAACTGGATAAGGAGTCAGGACCCATCAGTGTGCTGTATTCAGGAAACCCATCTCACGTGCAGAGACACACATAGACTCAAAATAAAGGGATGGAGGAAGATCTATCAAGCAACTGGAAAACAAAAAAAGGCAGGGGTTGCAATCCTAGTCTCTGATAAAATAGACTTTAAACCAACAAAGATCAAAAGAGACAAAGAAGGCCATTACATAATGGTAAAGGGATCAATTCAACAAGAAGAGCTAACTATCCTAAATATATATGCACCCAACACAGGAGCACCTAGATTCATAAAGCAAGTCCTCAGTGACCTACAAAGGGACTTAAACTCCCACACAATAATAATGGGAGATTTTAACACCCCACTGTCAGCATTAGACAGATCAACGAGACAGAAAGTTAACAAGGATATCCAGGAATTGAACTCAGCTCTACATAAAGTGGACCTAATAGACATCTACAGAACTCTCCACCCCAAGTCAACAGAATATACATTTTTTTCAGCACCACACCACACCTATTCCAAAATTGACCACATAGTTGGAAGTAAAGCTCTCCTCAGCAAATGTAAAAGAACAGAAATTATAACAAACTGTCTCTCAGACCACAGTGCAATCAAACTAGAACTCAGGATTAAGAAACTCACTCAAAACCGCTCAACTACATGGAAACTGAACAACCTGCTCCTGAATGACTATTGGGTACATAATGAAATGAAGGCAGAAATAAAGATGTTCTTTGAAACCAACGAGAACAAAGACACAACATACCAGAATCTCTGGGACACATTCAAAGCAGTGTGTAGCGGGAAATTTATAGCACTAAATGCCCACAAGAGAAAGCAGGAAAAGATCCAAAATTGACACCCTAACATCACAATTAAAAGAACTAGAAAAGCAAGAGCAAACACATTCAAAAGCTAGCAGAAGGCTAGAAATAACTAAAATCAGAGCAGAACTGAAGGAAATAGAGACACAAAAAACCCTTCAAAAAATTAATGAATCCAGGAGCTGGTTTTTTGAAAAGATCAACAAAATTGATGGACCGCTAGCAAGACTAATAAGGAAGAAAAGAGAGAAGAATCAAATAGATGCAATAAAAAACGAAAAAGGGGATATCACCACCGATCCCACAGAAATACAATCTACCATCACAGAATACTACAAACACCTCTATGCAAATAAACTAGAAAATCTAGAAGAAATGGATAAATTCCTCGACAAATACACCCTCCCAAGACTAAACCAGGAAGAAGTTGAATCTCTGAATAGACCAATAACAGGTTCTGAAATTGTGGCAATAATCAATAGCTTACCAACCAAAAAGAGTCCAGGACCTGATGGATTCACAGCTGAATTCTACCAGAGGTACAAGGAGGAACTGGTACCATTCCTTCTGAAACTGTTCCAATCGACAGAAAAAGAGGGAATCCTCCCTAACACATTTTATGAAGCCAGCATCGTCCTGATACCAAAACCTGGCAGACATAACCAAAAAAGAGAATTTCAGACCAATATCCTTGATGAACATTGATGCAAAAATCCTCCATAAAATACTGGCAAACCGAATCCAGCAGCACATCAAAAAGCTTATCCACCATGATCAAGTGGGCTTCATCCCTGGGATGCAAGGCTGGTTCAACATACCCAAATCAATAAATGTAATCCAGCATATAAACAGAACCAAAGACAAAAACCACATGATTATCTCAATAGATGCAGAAAAGGCCTTCGACAAAATTCAACAACCCTTCATGCTAAAAACTCTCAATAAATTAGGTATTGATGGGATGTATCTCAAAATAATAAGAGCTATATACGACAAACCCACAGCCAATATCATACTGAATGGGCAAAAACTGGAAGCATTCCCTCTGAAAACTGGCACAAGACAGGGATGCCCTCTCTCACCGCTCCTATTCAACATAGTGCTGGAAGTTCTGGCCAGAGCAATCAGGCAGGAGAAGGAAATAAAGGGTATTCAATTAGGAAAAGAGGAAGTCAAATTGTCCCTGTTTGCAGATGACATGATTGTATATCTAGAAAACCCCATTGTCTCAGTCCAAAATCTCCTTAAGCTGATTAGCAACTTCAGCAAAGTCTCAGGATACAAAATTAATGTACAAAAATCACAAGCATTCTTGTACACCAATCACAGACAAACAGAGAGCCAAATCATGAGTGAACTCCCATTCACAATTGCTTCAAAGAGAATAAAATACCTAGGAATCCAACTTACAAGGGATGTGAAGGACCTCTTCAAGGAGAACTACAAACCACTGCTCAATGAAATAAAAGAGGATACAAACAAATGGAAGAACATTCCATGCTCATGGGTTGGAAGAATCAATATCGTGAAAATGGCCATACTGCCCAAGGTAATTTATAGATTCAATGCCATCCCCATCAAGCTACCAATGACTTTCTTCACAGAATTGGAAAAAACTACTTTAAAGTTCATATGGAACCAAAAAAGAGCCCGCATCGCCAAGTCAATCCTAAGCCAAAAGAACAAAGCTGGAGGCATCAGGCTACCTGACTTTAAACTATACTACAAGGCTACAGTAACCAAAACAGCATGGTACTGGTACCACAACAGAGACATAGATCAATGGAACAGAACAGAGCCCTCAGAAATGATGCCACATTTCTACAACTATCTGATCTTTGACAAACCTGACAAAAACAAGAAATGGGGAAAGGATTCCCTATTTAATAAATGGTGCTGGGAAAACTGGCTAGCCATATGTAGAAAGCTGAAACTGGATCCCTTCCTTACACCTTAGACAAAAATTAATTCAAGATGGATTAAAGACTTATATGTTAGACCTAAAACCATTAAAATCCTACAAGAAAACCTAGGCAATACCATTCAGGACATAGGCGTGGGCAAGGACTTCATGTCTAAAACACCAAAAGCAATGGCAACAAAAGCCAAAATTGACAAATGGGATCTCATTAAACTAAAGAGCTTCTGCACAGCAAAAGAAACTATCATCAGAATGAACAGGCAACCTACAGAATGGGAGAAAATTTTTGCAACCTACTCATCAGACAAAGGGCTAATATCCAGAATCTACAATGAACTCAAACAAATTTACAAGAAAAAAACAAACAACCCCATCAAAAAGTGGGCAGAGGACATGAACATACACTTCTCAAAAGAAGACATTTATGCAGCCAAAAAACACATGAAGAAATGCTCATCATCACTGGCCATCAGAGAAATGCAAATCAAAACCACAGTGAGATACCATCTCACACCAGTTAGAATGGCCATCATTAAAAAAATCAGGAAACAACAGGTGCTGGAGAGGATGTGGAGAAATAGGAACACTTTTACACTGTTGGTGGGACTGTAAACTAGTTCAACCATTGTGGAAGTCAGTGTGGCGATTCCTCAGGGATCTTGAACTAGAAATACCATTTGACCCAGCCATCCCATTACTGGGTATATACCCAAAGGACTATAAATCATGCTGCTATAAAGACACATGCACACGTATGTTTATTGCGGCACTATTCACAATAGCAAAGAGTTGGAACCAACCCAAATGTCCAACAACGATAGACTGGATTAAGAAAATGTGGCACATATACACCATGGAATACTATGCAGCCATAAAAAATGATGAGTTCGTGTCCTTTGTAGGGACATGGATGAAACTGGAAAACATCATTCTCAGTAAACTATCGCAAGGACAAAAAACCAAACACCGCATGTTCTCACTCATAGGTGGGAATTGAACAATGAGAACTCATGGACACAGGAAGGGGAACATCACACTCCGGGGACTGTTGTGGGGTGGGGGGAGGGGGGAGGGACAGCATTAGGAGATACACCTAATGCTAAATGACGAGTTAATGGGTGCAGGAAATCAACATGGCACATGGATACATATGTAACAAACCTGCACATTGTGCACATGTACCCTAAAACCCTAAAGTATAATAAAAAAAAAAA
>NW_026652866.1:0-5562 GCF_009828535.3 Hylobates moloch
TAGAATTAGAATTATAGCCTTAGGATGAAATTAAATTGCTGTAAACTCATGATGAAACTTGAACAAGTGGAGAGTTGCTTCTTATGGATGAGCAAAGAAAATATTTTCTTGAGATGGAATCTACTCCAGGTGGAGATGCTATGAACATTGTAGAAATAACAACAAAGGATTTAGAATATTCCGTAAACCTAATTGATAAAGCAGCAGCAGGGTTTGAGAAGGTTTACTCCAATTTTGAAGGAAGATCTACTGTGGATAAAATGCTATCAAACAGCATCACATGCTACAGAGAAATCTTTTGTCAAAGGAACAATCTTCATTGTTTTAAGAAATTGACACAGGCACCCAACCTTCAGCAGCCCCCACACTGATCAGTCACCACCATCATCATAGAGGCAAGACCCTCACTGTAGAGAAAAGAGAGATCAGACTCTTACTGTGTGTATATACAAAGGAAAGACATGAGACTCCATTTTGAAAAAGACTTGTACTTTAAACAATTGCTTTGCTGAGATATTAATTTGTAGCTTTGCCGCAGCCACTTTGACTCACCCTGGAGCTCACAAAAACATGTGTTGTATGAAATCAAGGTTTAAAGGATCTAGGGCTGTGCAGGACGTGCCTTGTTAACAAAATGTTTACAAGCAGCATACTTGGTAAATGTCTTTGCCATTCTCTAGTCTCAATAAACGAGGGGCACAATGCACTGCAGAAAGCCGCAGGGAACTCTGCCCTTGAAAGCAGGGTATTGTCCAAGGTTTCTCCCCATGTGGTAGTCTGAAATATGGCCTTGTGGGATGAGAAAGATCTGACTGTCCCCCAGCCCAACACCCGTTAAGGGTCTGTGCTGAGGTGGATTAGTAAAAGAGGAAAGCCTCTTGCAGTTGAGATAGAGGAAGGCCACTGTCTCCTGCCTGCCCCTGGGAACTGAAAGTCTCAGTATAAAACCTGAGTGTACATTTGTTCAATTCTGAGATAGGAGAAAAACCGCCCTATGGTGGGAGGCGAGACATCTTTGCAGTAATGCTGTTTTGTTATTCTTTACTCCACTGAGATGTTTGGGTGGAGAGAAACATAAATCTGGCTTACGTGCATGTCCAGTCATAGTACCTTCCCTTGAACTTAAATGTGACATAGATTCTTTGCTCACATGTTTTTTGCTGACCTCCTTATTATCACCCTGCTCTCCTACTACATTCCTTTTTGCTGAAATAATGAAAATAATAACCAATAAAAACTGAGGGAACTCAGAGGCCAGTGCTGGTGCAGGTCCTTGGTATGCTGAGCGCTGGTTCCCTGGGCCCACTGTTGTTTCTCTATACTTTGTCTCTGCGTCTTACTTATTTTCTCAGTCTCTTGTCCCACCTGACTAGAAATACTCACAAGTGTGGAGGGGCAGGCCACCACTTCACTCACCAGCGAAAATATTATGACTTGGTAAGGCTCAGATATTCATTAGTATTTTTCAGCAATGAGGCATTTTAAGTTAAGGTATGTACATAGTTTTTTAGATATAATGCGATTACTAATTAATTAATTAATAATTATTTATTAAATTAATTAGACTACAACATAGTTTAAGCATAGCTTTTAAAAGCACTGGGAAACAAAATGTTCATGCGACTAACTTGATTGTAACATTTGCCTTATTGTGATTGTCCGGAACCAAACCCACACTGTCTCTGAGTATGCTTGTAGGTTTTTGGTTGTTCTTTGTTTTGAGATAGCGTTTCGCTCTGTCACCCAGACCAGAGTGCAGTGGCATGATCATAGCTCACTGCAGCCTCAAACTGCTGGGTCAAGTGATTGTTCTACCACAGCCTCCTGAGTGGCTGGGACTACAGGAATGCAGCACTATGCCTGGCTATTTTTGTTTGTTTGAGACGGAGTCTCGCTCTTTCACCCAGGCCAGAGTGCAGTGGCTCTATCTCGGCTCACTGAAAGCTCCACCTCCCGGATTCATGCTATCCTCCTGTCTCAGCCTCCCGAGTACCTGGGACTAGAGGCGCCCACACCAGGCCCGGCTATTTTTTTGTATTTTTAGTAGAGATGGGGTTTCACCATGTTAGCCAGGATGGTCTCGATCTCCTGACCTCGTGATCCACCAGCCTCGGCCTCCCAAAGTGCTGGGATGACAGGCGTGAGCCATCGTGCCCAGCCTGCCTTTTCTTTCTAGTGGCAGAAGCCCCATCGTGTGTGGTGCGCCTGATCTCCGATGCTTTTGAACAGTGTAGAAAGTGTTGCTCTCTGTATTTAACTTTTTCCTACATGTATGGTCTCGATCGATCACAAGATCAATAAGCCCTTCTCCTTATTCTACTTCCCATTCTAGCAACGGAGAACTTTGATTGGATTTTTCCTGTCTACAGACAGGAATGAGTCTACTGTTTTCTTTTTTAAACCCGAGGTGACTGAGCCTGAGGGCCTAGAGCATGGCTACCCTCCCCCAACCTCCAACTGGTGATTGTGGTGGTGGTGGTGCTTTTGTGTTCCAGCTTCTGTTCTGTTGTTGTTGTTGCTGTTGCTGCTGCTGCTGGTGTCGTCGTCGTTGTTTTGGTATTTTACAGACTCAGAGGGTGTAGCTGCTTGTTTGTTAGAACAGCATACTACTGCCTCCGGATGTAGAAGTGGACCTCCAGTGTATCCGATATCCACGTGGTGAACGTTTTCTCCGATGGGTGATTTATTCATCCCTCATCCACTTCTTACCCTCCTCCTCCCTTTTGTAGTGTCTGTTATTTCCATCTTGATGACTGTGTGCCTACCCACTGTTTACCTCCCACTTGTAAGTAGAAGGCAGTTTACTGGATACATACTTTCTTCCAGTTCTATCCATGTTTTGGGAAAAGATGTGAAATCACTCATTTTTGTGCCTGCACCATTGGAAAATTGTAACTTTCTTGGTGGTTGTTTTTCTTTTTTCTTTTCTTTTCTTCTCTTTTCTTTTCTTTTCTTTTCTTTTCTTTTCTTTTCTTTCCTTCTCCTCCTCCTCCTCCTTTTTTCATTTATTTTCAGCTGGGCTGTCCTACTTGTGTTGCTCAGTTGCTCGGGCTGGTCTCAAACTCCTGGCCTTGACACTTCTCCCGTCACATCCACTGTCTGGTTGTTGAAATGATCATCTCTTGTAAAATTGAAAAGATGAAAAAAATAAAGAGACAAAAAGCACGGGGTGAACGTTTCTCTTGCCACCTCCCAGGGTGTACGTTGGACCCGATAGGAGGGAGGGAGCTTGGCTGGGTGGGTTTTCAGTGCTAAATCCTCCTGAGGGCCTCCTTCCCTCTCCCCCTTGTCCCCGCTTATCCTCCAGCCAAGGCTCCCACCGCCGCCATGGGATTTTCCATGGGAGAGGTATGAGAGAGGACTGACACGGCTTCCAGATCTATATCCTGCCAGAGGTCTCTGACCCAGCGTCCCCCACCGGCTGCCTGCCACCTTCTGGGGAGCTCTGAGGCTGATGCCCAGCCCGCCTTCATGTCCCGCCACCCTCCCCCGGCTGGCCTTTGCCAGGCGACCTCAAGGGAACAGCGTTGATGCTGCTTTCGAATCCTCCAGCGAAGACTTCCACCAGATGCCCCAGGAGGGCCGGATGGGATGAGACTGGACCACCCCGGACCGTGCTGTTCTTGGGGGTGGGTTGATGTACAGGGTGGACTGGCAGCCCCAGCATTGTAAAGGGTGCCCTGGTGTGGAAATGGCACATAGGATGCCCTCCTTCCAGTCAGCCTGCCTGCAGCTTCCTCAGGCATGAAGACATCTTCCCATCAGAACCTCTTTTCTTCCCTTCCTCCACCACACAGATGAGATGCATGAGAGGGAGAAACAGCTCAATAGATACTGTTGACCTTCATTTGTGGAATCCTCAGTCATCTACAGACAGACAGGTGACTAGACAGGGACCCACATCAAATACCATTTCCAGGTCCTCATGGTGGGATTGGTCTCTCTCTCTCTCTGTCTCTCTGTCTCTGTCTCTGTCTCTCTATCTCTCTCTCTCACACACACACACACAATTTCCACATCTAGTTCACAAACCACACTAATTTACCCTTTTCGCAGTACGCAGACTGAGTAAAACCCACCCCAACCTCCACCAGGTGGCTGACGAAACTCCTTCTCTACAATTGATTAAAAAGATTATTTGGGCTGGGCACAGTGGCTCACGCCTGTCATTTCAACACTTTGGGAGGCCAAGGCGGGTGGATCACTTGAGGCCAGGAGTTCAAGACCAGGTTGGCCAACATGGCGAAACCCCATCTCTACGAAAAATAGAACAATTAGCCAGGCCTGGTGGCATAGGTTTGTAATCACAACTACTCAGGAGACTGAGACGGGTGAGTTGCTTGAACCAGGGAGGCTGAGGTTGCAGTGAGCTGAGATCGTGCCATGGCAATTATTGAGACACAGCGAGACTCTGTCTCAATAATAATCATAATATTATTATAAGATTAGTTGTGCGTGCTGATACCTGCCTGTAGTTGCAGCTACTCGGGAGGCTGAGATAAAGAGAAGATCACTTGAGACCCCACAGGTCGAGGCTTCAGTCAGCTCTATCCTGGGCAGTCACCAGTCAAGGAGATATGAACCTCCCTGTTTTCTTTTCTTTTCTTCTCTTTTCTTCTTTTTTCTCCTCTCTTTTTCTCCCTCCCTCCCTTCCTTCCTTCCTTTCTTTTTTCTTTCTTTCTTCCTTCCTTCCTTTCTTTTTTCTTTCTTTCTTTCTTTCTTTCTTTCTTTCTTTCTTTCTTTCTTTCTTTCTTTCTTTCTTCTTTCTCTCTCTCTCTTCTTTCCTTCCTTCCTTCCTTCCTTCCTTCCTTCCTTCCTTCCTTCCTTCCTTCCTTCTTTTCTTTCTTTCTTATTTATTGATGAATGTTTTTATTATTGACTGATTGATTGATTTTGAGATGGAGTCTCCCTCTGGGCGAGGCGAGGTGAGGCGAGGCACATTGCTTTGGGAGCTGGAGCACCGCCTTCTAAAGCCCCATTCAAATGCACAGAGCCCTATTCGCTTCCTGGAGTTTGAGCTGATGCCTTCCACTGCCTTGGGCTTCTTTCCATTCAGAAGCATTTACAGGCACAACCCCACCAAAAGGCTGGCTGTGGCTGAGGATTAGGGGGTGTGGTGGGGCTGGACACTCGGTCCCATATTGTTGCAAGCTCAGCCAAGACATCCCCCGACCCCCATCGCTTGCTCACCCTTTGAGATCCCCTGCCTCCACCGTCTTGGAGGCTCACCTCTTACTTTAATTTCTGTCTTTCTTCCTTTCTTGCGTTTGAGGAGGGGCGCAGGAATGAGGGTGTGTGTGGGGAGGGGGTGCGGGGTGGGGACGGAGGGGAGGGTCCTAAGGGTCGATTTACTATCAAGCCTCTTTCACTGCCACCACGGAAGATGAAAGCAACAATCAGCTAAATACCACGTGTTCTCATCTAGAAGTGGGAACTTATAGATGAGAGTTCTGCGTGGGCAGAACGAGGGGGACGAGAGACGTGGGAGCCTACTTGAGGGAGGAGGGGTGGAAGGACAGACAGCTTCAGGAAAAAACAAAACACAACAAAACATGAAAACTG
>NW_026652866.1:5572-21516 GCF_009828535.3 Hylobates moloch
CAAAGAGATATTTATGAATGGTCTGAGGCCAATGGTGAAAAAGGAAATATCTTCCCATAAAAACTAGACAGAAGATATTTGAGAAAACTCTTTGAGATGTTTGCATTCGTCTCACAGAGTTGAACCTTTCTTTTCATTTGACAGTTTGGAAACATTCTTTTGTACAATATGCAAAGGGATATATCTGAATGGTTTGAGACCTATGGTGAAAAAGAAATATGTCAGATAAAACTAGACAGAAGCATTCTGAGAAACTTCTTTTTCATGTGTGCATTTATCTCACAGAGTTGAACCTTTCTTTTCATGTAGCTGTTTGGAAACAGACTTTTTGTAGAATCTGCAAATGGATATTTGGAGCACTTTGAGGCCTGTGGTGAAAAAGGAAATATCTTCACATAAATACTAGACAAAAGCATTCTGAGAAACTTCTTTGTGATGTGTGCATTCATCTCACAGAGTTGAACGTTTCTATTGATTGAGCAGTTTTCAAGCAGTCTTTTTGTAGTATCTGCAGAGGGATATTTGGGAGCAGTTTAAGGCCTATGGTGAAAAACAAAATATCTTCACATAAAAACTAGACAGAAGCATTCTGAGAAACTTCTTTGTGATGAGTGCATTCAACTCACAGAGTTGAACATCTCTTTTGATTGAGCAGTATAGTAACAGTCTTTTTGTAGAATCCACAATGGGATATTTGTGAGCCCTTTGAGGCCTATGATTAAAAAGGAAATATCTTCACATAAAAACTCAACAGAAGTTTCCTGTGAAACTTCTTTTGATGTGTGCATTCATATCACAGAGGTGAACCTTTCTTTTAATTGAGCAGTTTGGAAACAGGTTTTTGGAGAGTCTGCAAAGGGATATTTTTGAGTATTTTAAGGCCTATGATGAAAAAGGAAATATCCACAAATAAAATCTAGACAGAAGCTTTCTGAGAAACATCTTTATGATGTGTGCATTCATCTCCCAGAGTTGAATCTTTCTTTGGATTGAGAAGTTCAGAAACAGTTTTTTGTGGAATCAGCAAAGTGATAATTGTGAACACCTTGAGGCTTATGGTGAGAAAGGAAATATCTTCACATAAAAACTAGACAGAAAATTTCAGATAATCTTCTTTGTGGTGTGTATATTCGTTTCACTGAGTTAAGCCATTGCTCTGATTGAGCAATTTTTAAACAGCCTTTGGAAGAATCTTTGAAGGGACATTTGTTTGTGCTTTGAGGCCCATTGTGAAAAAGGAAATACCTTCAAAAAAAATTAGACAGACGATTTCAGAGAAACTTCTTTGTGATGTGTGCATTCATCTCACACATTTGAAGCTTTCTTTTGAATCAGCAGTTTGGAAATAGTCTTTTTGTAAAATCTGCAAAGGGATATATGCAGGTGATTTGAGGCCTATGGTGAAAAAGAAATACTTTCACTTAAAGAGTACATAGAAGATTTCTGATATTTCCTTTTCCACCAAAGGACTCAAAGCACTCAAAATGTCCACTTGCAGATTGTACAAAAAGAGTGTTTCAAAACTGCTCAATCAAAGGAAAGGTTCAACTCTGGGAGATGAATGCACACATCACAAAGAAGTTACTCGGAATGATTCTGTCTACATTTTATGTGAAGATATTTTCTTTTCCACCATAGTCCTCAAACTTGTGCAAATGTCCACTTGCAGATTCTACAAAGAGAGTGTTTCAAAACTGCTCAGTCAAAGGAAAGGTTTAACTCTGTGAGTTGAATGCACACATCACAAAGAAGTTTCTCAGAATGCTTCTCTCTAGATTTTATGTGAAGATATTTCCTTTTCCACCTTAGAACTCAAAATATCCAATTGCAGATTCTAAAAAAAGAGTGTTTCAAAACTGCTCAATCAAAAGAAAGGTTCAACTCTTTCAGATAAATGCACACAACACAAAGAAGTTTCTCACAATTATTCTGTCTCATTTTTATGTGAAGATATTTTATTTTCCACTATAAGCCTCAAAGAGTTCCAACTGTCCAGTTGCAGATTCTACAAAAAGAGTGTTTCAAAACTGCTCCATCAAAAGAAAGGTTCAACTCTGGGTGATGAGTGCACACATCACAAAGGAGTTTCTCAGAATGCTTCTGTCTAGTTTTTACGTGAAGATATTTCCTTTTCCATGATAGGCCGTAAAGAGCTCTAAATGCCCACTTGCAGATTCTTCTAAAAGAGTATTTCAAAACTGCTCAATCAAAAGAAACGTTCAACTCTGTGAGATAAGTGCCCACATCACAAGTATTTTCTCAGAAATCTTCTCTGTCGTTTTTATGTGAAGATATTTCATTTTCCACCGTAGGCCTCAAAGCGCTCCAAGTGTCCACTTGCAGATTCTACAAAAAGAGTATTTCAAAACTGCTCAATGAAAAGAAAGATTCAACTCTGGGTGACGAATGCATACATCACAAAGTAGTTTCTCAAAATGCTTCTGTCTAGTTTTTATGTGAAAATATTTCCTTTTCCACTGTAGGCCTAAAAGTACTCCAAATGTCCACTTGTAGATATTTCAAAAAGAATGTTTCCAAACAATATCACTGCAGATTTTACAAGAACAGAGTTTCCAGACTGATCAAAGGAATAAAACGTTTAACTCTGTTAGTTGAATGCACACATCACAAAGCAGTTTCTTAGAAACCTTCTTTACAGTTTTTATGTGAAGGTATTTCCTTTTTCACCATGGCCTCAAAGCACTCACAAACATCCCTTTGCAGATTCTACAACAACAGAATTTCCAAACTGATCATAATTAGTTTTAGGACCAACATGAGCATTTAGACACACCGTTTGGGGTGCAGCACACATGTATTATCCACACTGAAATTAGGAATTCAAATGAAGTTCCTGTAGAGACTAAAATGTGAATATTTGGGGGACCTTGGAGATGATCTAGTCACTTTATTTTGTAGAAAAGAAAACAGATTCAGGGAAAGGGCATGCATTGCCTAAGGTGATTCAGAAGCTTTGGTACAGAAACACAACACACCTAAGGTGATTCATCAGGTTTGGAGCAGAGACGCAATACAATCTCTGTTCTTTTACTTCTCAGATCCAGAATTTTTCCGCAATACTGAACTACTTATGTTTCTGATTCCTTATTTTTTCTTTTTTAAATTTTGCCAGTATTGTCTTACAAAGATCCTATTCTTTACCCTAAATATTTAAATTCGTTACCACTATTGTTTCTTTATAAGTAAAAGTACAAGTTGTCATTATAAATGATTATTCAATCACTTTTCATTTTTGGGATGTCCAGTACAAAGTTAGTAATAAACAAACACTATCGGCCTTGGCAGTCCAAGAGGAGCTCAAGTCCTCCAGGGCAAGTCAGGAAAAACCTAAATGACAGCTGTGCTGTGAGTGGATAGAATACAGCTCTCATACAGACTATTGAGTATTTGACGTCCTTCAACAATTTCATTAATCTTCAGTTTTTTTCCTCTTTGAAGTGAAAGTCTGCTATGACTTTCAAGTTTCTTTTGAAATAATTATAGATTCACAGGAAGTTGCAAAAGATACAGGGATGTCTTAGGTACTCTTCACTAATTCCAGTGGTGACATCTCGCATAGCCATAGAGCATTATCAAAACATGGAAACTGACATAGGTACAATTCAGAAAGCTTACTCAGATCACAACCGTTTTCTATGCATTCGTCTTCATATGTGTGTATGTGTGTGCATATGTTCTGTGCATTTTTATGTGGTGTAGATCTCTGTAACTACCACTTTGATAGTCAAGATACACAACTGTAGCTTCACCACCAGGCTCCAACTTGCAATCTTTGCGGACACTCTGACATGTTTTCCTCCACCCCTTCCCCTTGGCAACCCCACAGTCTGTTCTCCATCTTTACAATTTTATTTCAATAATTTATATAAATGTAACTGTACAAAATCGTATTTTTAAAGGAAGAAACAAGTCACAGATAGTTTTGTTAGCACTGTAAAATAGTCTTTAACATTCGTTTTATGTTTTATTTGTCTCAAAAAAATGCACTTTGTTCTTTCTCATACTTTCTGATATCAGGATAGGAAATCAATACCAAACAAAACAATTCCATTCATTTTTTTTCCACAGCTTGGTTTTCACTGTTGTTTCCTAACACTTATTGTTCCATTTACTCTTTCTCTCTGTTTTCCATCACATAAAAGTAACTTTGTGTTCTTTATCTCTTCTAGAAAAACTTGGTAATGAGTCTTTAATGTGAATCCTGGACCACCCTTGTTTTGATTTTGTGTTATGGGTGTTCTTTTGTGTGATCATTCTCATGGAGAGTCCTTGTGAAGCTGGGCTTTTCCAGTGGTTTGTCAAAATGGAGATAGATATTTAATGAACCAAACACAAAATGACCTTGCTCCAGGAATGCATCATTTCTGAGAAAACACTACCTCTTCCAACTAGAGATTGTGAATATTACTCATATTATCCTTTACTCCCTTTTATTAAAACTATTTTTTTACACATTTGTATAACTCGGGTAATGAAATGTGAAACTAAGTGATTGCCTACCAATTACAATTGATGTTAACGATGCTACTGGGAGGCCACCCCTACAGTGGCTGTGCCATGTCTAGGGACTTGCTAGCTTTGCTAAGTTACATGGGATTGCCTACAAACTAAATGGAGGTGGGGGATGGGTCCAAGGACGCAGCGGCACCACCCAGCCCCAACATGGAAGCCCTGGACAGGGCCCCAGGCACCACGTGGCTGCGAGTGGAGGCGGACACGTGATGGCGGACAACACTGCAGCATCCAGCGGGTCACTGCCAGGGGCACGTGAACCCCAGGACCATGGCAACGAGTGCTGCCAGATGGGCCACTGGGCGGGCTTCCGGCCCCGGACATGCCACAACATGAGCCGGGCGGGCGGGGGGCGGGCAGGCGAGGAGGACGGTGACTCGGAGGGGTGTTGGAGAGGAGGGGTGCTGGAGCAGCGGTCAGCCAGACGTCTGGCTTCCACCAGGGGCGGAAGGAAAACCATGGTGACCAGGACACACTCCCACACCCTCTCCCTGGTGGACCCTTCCTACTTGCCTTCCTCCCCCCACAACAAGCCCCCACCATCGATGACACATGATGATGATGACAGCATGGGGACTTACACCCCACCAGGGCCAATGAACCCTGCACCACGAGCTGCGTGAGGCACGAGGGAGCCCCCGAGGGAGGAACCCGGACCGCGGTGGTGGCCACGGGAACTTGGACCCAGCCAGCTCTCTTCCCTCTGTTTTTTTGGGTGGCTGCACCACCCTCTCTCTCTTCCTCAGAGCCAGGAGCCCCTCTTCCCCACACCACCCAATGCATGACCACACAGGGCCTGCGGGTGGAGGGGGAAGGGGTGGGCATGGCAGAAGAGGATGGTGGACGTCACCAGTCTGCACTTGGGGGGATGGAGGGCCCCGGTGGGCCCTGCCAGGGAACCCCCAGCCATGCACCCTGAGGAGCCCAGAGGCACCTCCAGGGGCTATTGATTGGCAAGCGACGCTCAGACAGGCATAGCCCTGGGAGGAACTCAGGCCGCAAGTGCATTGGAAGGGTCGATGATCAATGTGTCCTGCAATTCACATTAATTCTCACAGCTAGCTGCATTCTTCAGTGATGCAGGAGCTGAGTGATCCACAGCTAAAGGTCATACAATGTCGATTTGGCGAGGGTGCTCCCAACACCGGGAGGCCCTCTTGGCATAGCACAACCCCAGAGGGGTTACCTCAGGCCGGCCAGTCAGATAGCAATGGAATGAGACTCCAGAGAGGGGTCGGAAGGTTTCACAACACAGGGAGGTGGTGCCGACCATGGGGAGTGAACACAGACACCACCCCATGGGCACCCAGGAGTTACTGCCCCTATGGCATGGGGCACACGCCACACACGCAGCATGCACGTGATGGCATGATAGCCATCGGGTAAAGCCCCCAACGGTGTCAGTGGCTACATGCTAGTGCAGTGCAGCCCCAGCCGGCTGGGGGGGTGGAGTCCGTGGGGGAGGCCAGGGAGGGGCCAGGCCCCACCCAAACAGACTCCCCCATGGGCCCAATTCACCCAACTTTCGTTCTTGATTAATGAAAACATTCTTAGCAAATGCTTTCACTCTGGTCTGTCCTGCGGCAGTACAAGAATTTCACCTCTACTGGTGCAATATGAATGCCCCCAGCCATTCCTCTTAATCATGCCCTCATTTCTGAAAACCAACAAAATAGAACTACAGTCCTATTCCATTATTCCTAGCTGTGGTATCCAGGTGGCTCGGGCCTCCTTTGAACACTCTAATTTTTTCTTTTTTTTTTTTTTTTTTTTGAGACGGATTCTTGCTGTCGCCCAGGCTGGAGTGCAGTGGCATGATCTCGGCTCACTGCAGGCTCCACCCCCCAGGGTTCACGCCATTCTTCTGCCTCAGCCTCCCAAGTAGCTGGGACTCCAGGCGCCCACCACCTTGCCTGGCTAACTTTTTTTGTATTTTTAGTAGAGACGGGGTTTCACCGTGTTAGCCAGGATGGTCTCGATCACCTGACCTCGTGATCCGCCTGCCTCGGCCTCCCAAAGTGCTGAGATTACAGGCGTGAGCCACTGCGCCCGGCCTGAACACTCTAATTTTTTCAAAGTAAATGCTTCGGGCCTGCGAGACACTCAGCTAAGAGCATCGAGGGGGCACCCAACTCCAACTAGGAGCTTTTTAACTGCAGCAACTTTAATATATGCTATTTGAGCTGGAATTAGTGCAGCTGCTGGCACCAGACTTGCCCTCCAATGGATCCTCACTGAAGGATTTAAAGCGGACTCATTCCAATTACAGGGCCTCGAAAGAGTCCTGTATTGTTATTTCTCATCACTACCTCCCCAGGTCAGGAGTGGGTAATTTGTGCGCCTGCTGCCCTCCTTGGATGTGGTAGCCGTTTTTCAGGCTCCCTCTCCAGAATCGAGCCCTGATTCCCCGTCACCCGTGGTCACCATGGTAGGCATGGCGACTATCATCAAACGTTGATGGGGCAAACGTTCTAATGGGTTGTCACTGCCACGGGGGGCGTGCGATCAGCCGGAGGTTATCTAGAGTCACCAAAGCAGCTGGCACGCCCCCCTCCCACCCCTGCCAGGGCCAGAAGATGGGCTGACCTGGTTGGTTTCATCTGATAAATGCACGCATCCCTCCGCGAAGGAGGTCAGCGCTCATCGGCATGTATTAGTCCTGGAATTACCACAGTTATCCAAGTAGGAGAGGAGGCAGTGACCAAAGGAGCCATAACTGATTTAATGAGCCATTTGCAGTTTCACTGTACCGGCCATGCCTACTTAGACATGCATGGCTTAATCTTTGAGACAAGCATAGGCTACTGGCAGGATCAACCAGCTAGGTAGAGCACGGTGAGGCCTCGAGGCTGGTGCCTCCTGAGGATGGGCCCAGCGTCCCTGACACAAGGATGGGTGCAGCCGGGTGGGAGACGGAGCATTTGGGAGGGAGAGAGTGAGCGCATGGTAGTGGGAGGGGTTTGGTACGGCCGCGAATCGGACACCCCATCCAACCCCCGACGGGATCACCACCCCCAACACTTCACACCCGCATGCGAGGAGGCGGACTGCCGGACTCAGGCCCGGCAGCCACGAGGGACTGGCGGCCACGCGTGCACAGTGGGTGCGGGGCACCCCCGACTTTTGGGCAGCGAATGAGAGGTGGACGGCAGTGCCTGGGGTCTCACCGCCAATGGCCTCCGAGCACAAAGGCGGCCCCACCGCCGCCACCATCCCGGCCAGCCTCCAGAACCCTCTTCCCTGCGCTCGCTGCAGGCCAACCCCAAACCCTCGGGTGCCCACCAGCCCACGTGGGGCGCCGCCAACCTGGTCCCAAAGGCGCGCACCCGGGGACATGGACAATGGGCCACGTAAGTGGCAGCTCCCCACAAGGTGGAGTCTGGTTTGGTCCCAGACGGGGCCATCACAGCGTAAGCCAGTGAGCCACTCGGGGAGAGAGGATCCGCGGGTGGGGAAGGCGGCACAGACAGGAAAGGCCAGGGAACGCAAAGACAAGGGCACCCGGGAGCACACAGAGGGGCGGCTCGGGGAGAAACCTCAGGCACGGCCGGGCCAGTAGGAAAACAAGGCCACGTGATCCCACCGCCACAGACAGGAGGAAGGTCCTGCGGCACCCTGCCTAGGACACCAGACGGCCCTCGACACCCAACGAGCCCCACCTCACGAGCCCTGGGTTCCGCCATCAGGACTCCGAAGCGACCTCAGCCACAAACCCAATGCCAGGGCCACCTTGCTCATTTCTCATCCATCCTCTGACCCGGTCAGGCTCCAGGAGACCAGCGCACGCCCCCGTGGGATGCTTCCCAAGGCCAGGTGGCCCAACCCCGTGCCACGCAAATGCAGTCGTCTGCACCGCTCACTGCTCCGCAGGTGAGCGGGCGGAGAGCTGGCTCACATCAGAGTGGGTCACGCGCTGGACGGAACGCAGGGCACACCTACCGCTCGCCCAGCCTCCCAACCGCTAGGACTCTGGCCCGGCCTGGCTGGATCCTTCCCCTACTCGGAAGAGGGAGGCACAGGCCACACAGTAGGCTACGAGCCACCCTCGGCCCCCACCGCGGAGGCCGGCGGAACCCTCGCTCTCTCCCCTCACCCCGTCAAGGGGGAAGCGGAGGAGTGTCCTCTGGAAGTGAGTCACTATGGCAGCGCTACCTAACGCAGAGAGACATGCCAGGCCGGGGGATCCTGTACCCCAAAAGCACACCTCTCGGATCGCTAGAGAAGGCTTTCTCACTGAGGGTGTGTCACACTCCCCACCCGCCAGTCGCCCCTCGTCGGGCCTGCAGAGGTGCTCAGCGACGCCTGGGGAAGGGAGGGGGCCTGCGGTACGAGGAAAAATCTGCCTGCGGCAACCTTGAGCCTTTGCGGTCTGGGCGGGGGGTCCTGGCCAGTGAGCATGCACACAATCCCCCAAGGCCCCCCCACCCGTCCACCGCCTCCTTTCTCCCAGGCAAAGCACCTCCAATCCAAGTAAACCCACACACAACCGGATGGAGGCAGAACGGTAGCCCCTCGGCGGCCGGCCGGCGCACACGTCACCTGCCCAAGCCCACCGGGGTCGCTCACAGGGCCAAAGCGCACCAGCCAGAGGGGAGCGTGGGACCTGCGTTGGCCAGACCAGGCAGCGCCCTTCCCCGCATGGGAGGGGCGCGTCTTACTCAACCGCCTCAACCCCCCCACACCAACGAGCTCCCTCAGGACACACTCGCGGACACCGCGGCAGCGACTGGAGGAGGGGGTGCTGGGGGTGGGAACGACACACCACCGCTAGGCCTCGGGCACCTGGGGGATAAGCTGGGGGCGGGGGGAGCCAGGCACGGTAGGCTCACGCCTGTCATCCCCACACTTTGGGAGGTGTGGGAAGGTGGATCCCTGGATCCAAGCCTTGGCAACGTGGTGAAACCTAGTTTCTAAAAAAAATACAAAAACTACCTGGTTTCATAACTTGGACTCAAAGTTAATAAATAGATAAATAGGCCCAGCACAGTGGCTCACGCCTGTAATCCCAGCACTTTGGGAGGCCGAGGCGTGCGGATCACTGGGGTCAGGAGCTAGAGACCATCCTGGCTACGACAGTGAAACCCTGTCTCTACTCAAAATACAAAAAATTAGCCAGGCAAGGTGGAGGGTGCCTGTAGTCCCAGCTACCTGGGAGGCTGAGAAAGTAAAATGGCGTGAACCTGGGAGGCAGATCTTGCAGTGAGCCGACATCACGCCACTTCATTCCAGTCTGGGCAACAGAGTGAGACTCCATCTCAAAAAAGAATAATAATAATAATAAATAGGGCCGGGCGCGGTGGCTCACGCTTGTAATCCCAGCACTTTGGGAGGCCGAAGCGGGCGGATCACGAGGTCAGGAGATCGAGACCACGGTGAAACCCCGTCTCTACTAAAAATACAAAAAAAATTAGCCGGGCGTGGTGACGGGCGCCTGTAGTCCCAGCTACTTGGAGAGGCTAAGGAGGAGAATGGCGTGAACCCGGGAGGCAGAGCTTGCAGTGAGCCGAGATTGCGCCACCACACTCCAGCCTGGGAGACAGAGTGAGACTCCACTCTGTCTCAAAAAAAAAAAAAAAAAGAAAAAATAATAATAAATAGATTACAATTGAAAATTAAAAAAAAAAAAAAAACGTAGCTGGCCAGGTGCAATGGCTCACGCCCATCATCCCAGCACTTTGGGAGGCCAAGGTGGGTAGATCACCTGAGATGGCCAGTTCGAGACCAGTCTGACCCACATGGAGAAATGCCGTCTCTACTAACAATACAAAATTAGCTGGGTGTGGTGTCCCATGCCTGTAATCCCAGCTACTCAGGAGGCTGAGGCAGGAGAATCGCTTGAAAACGGGAGGTGGAGGTTGCGGTGAGCTGAGATGGTGCCATTGCACTCCATCATGGGCAACAAGAGTGAAACTCTGCCCCCCCCAAAAAAAATATTAAGGGCTGTATTCTGTTATTTGTGCTTCCTACCCTGAGAAGAACATAATACAGCTGTTGTCTTTCTGCCTGCATGCCTACCTGCCTGCCTGCCTGCGTGCCTGCCTGTGACAGTGCCTCACTCTGTCTTTCGCCCAGACTGGAGTGCAGTGACACCATTATGGCTCACTCACTGCAGCCTCAACCTCCCCAGGGTTAGGCAATTCCTCAAGGGATTCTACGTCCTCGACCTCCCAAAATGTTGGAGTTACAGGTGTGAGCCACCAGCATCTGGCCTGAGTTAATACATCTGGTCTCACTACTTCTTAACCACACACCAATGAAGAACTCAAGTCAAGAGAGAGTCGGTAAGAGACACTCAGCATTCTCTCCCGAAAACAGTGAGGTGGATGGCGGCCATGTGTCCCGAGCTCCTGTGGTTTTAGGTGGCCACGCGTAGAGAAGAGATTTCAAATGTTTCCAGAGAGGCGTGAGCCAGTCATTTGGGGCATCCGAGCACAAGATGGGGTTTCTGACAGCGACTTGAGGGCCAGGAAGTGCCAGAATCTGCCAAGGCCCGTGTTCCAGGGTGGGGCCGATGGAACTCAAGGTAGAGGGAGTCAGCTGTCTGCACAGAGAGAGCTCCAACCCTAGAATCCACTGTGCAGACCGAATCAGAAGGAAGAGAGTCCTTCGTCCTACATGCCACATCCCTCCACTGAACTTGGGAGCGGATCTGTTTTCCAAACATGAGGTGACTCTCGCTTTGAAATGGATCACAAGGGACCAGGTTTTCCAGAGTCGGCAGAGTAAAAAAGTCATTCTGGCTCGGCCTCCCCCATCCCCTGGTTACTGTTGAGTTTAAATGAGCCGAGGCTGGCCAGACCGGAGCCGCTATCGGTGGGAGAGTGGTAGGGCGGTGCCTGAGGCACTGCAGAAAGTGGGCCTGAGCCTCCAGGATGACGGTGCTGCAGGAACCCGTCCAGGCTGCTATATGGCAAGCACTAAACCACTATGCTTACCGAGATGCGGTTTTCCTCGCAGAACGCGTTTATGCAGAAGTACACTCAGAAGAAGCCTTGGTTTACTGGGGACCTATTGTTACCGCCCAGGAAAGGTCTATAAAGCATATAGACTCTTGAAAGGACACAGTTGTCTTACACCGCAATGCAAATACCTGCTTGCAAAATGTTGTGTTGATCTCAGCAAGCTTGCAGAAGGGGAACGAATCTTATCAAGTGGAGTATTTAATAGGCAGAAAAGCCATGATGGTATTGTTACTCATATGTTACTGAGTTTGGTGATTCAGCTTGCTTTCCCTTTCCATTATTGGGACATGTATATCACAAGACAAATCAGCT
Organism: Hylobates moloch; assembly: GCF_009828535.3. NCBI lineage: Eukaryota > Metazoa > Chordata > Mammalia > Primates > Hylobatidae > Hylobates > Hylobates moloch. The sequence goes on from NW_026652866.1 coordinate 17,380, forward strand.
TGCCAGAGGATCAGAGTGCTAACAAAAGAGCCTTAGTTTAAAGCTTTTCCTCTGGTATCCCTTTGAATCATTATGTGAAATAGGTGAAAAGCCAGATCCTGACCAAACATTTAAATTCACATCTTTACAGAACTGTAGCAACTGTCTGCCCAACTCTTGCACAAGTACCTAAGCATAGTTTGTGTCACAGACAGGCTGAGGCCGTTCTTACGGAAACACCCCAGGACACAAATGAATTAAACCGATTGAATTTAGAATCTTCCAATTCAAAGTACTCCTTGAATACAGATTCCCCAGTGTCTACTGATTCAGCTGTAATTTCACCTGATACTGTCCCACTTGGAACAGGAACTTCTATATTATCTAAACAGGTTCAAAATAAACCAAAAACTGGTCGAAGTTTATTATTAGGGGGACCAGCAACTGTTAGTCCATTAACCCCAAGTTTTGGGATTTTGCCATTAGAAACCCCAAGTCCTGGAGATGGATCCTATTTACAAAACTACACTAATACACCTTCTGTAATTGATGTGCCATCCACCGGAGCCCTTTCGAATAAGTCTGTTGCCAGAATTGGCCAAACAGGAGCAAAGTCTGTCTTCTCACAGAGTGGAAATAGCCGAGAGGTAACTCCAATTCTTGCACAAACAGAAAGTTCTGGTCCATAAATATGTACAACACCTCAGTATTGAGCCCCACTGTGGCATCTCCCCCAAATGCACTGCATCAAAGAAGTTCATCACTCTTGACTAGTGACATTTCCACAATCAAGGAGAATAGGAAAAAATAAAAAAGAACTTTCCACCTAAAATCCCAAACAGAAAAACAAAAGTAAAACTAATAAAGTAGGAATAACTCAACCTAACATAAATGATAGCCTGGAAATTACAAAATTGGACTCTTCCATCATTTCAGAAGAGAAAATATCCACAATCACACCTCAGATTCCAGCTTCTAATCTACAAAAAGCAGCAGCAGAAGGCTTGATGAGCCTTCTTCGTGAAAGGGGGAAAGGTTATTTACCTTTGTGTTACCACTGCAAACAAGCTACCAATATTTTGAGCCATCTACCTTCTGACCACTACAATACTGGTTGGGTACTGTGCCAAATTGGAAAGGCCTATTTTGAACTTTCAGAGTACATGCAAGCTGAAAAATTATTCTCAGAGGTTAGAAGGATTGAGAATTAAAGAATCGAAGCCATAGAGAAATACTCTACCACACTTTGGCATCTTCAAAAAGATGTTGCTCTTTCAGTTCTGTCAAAAGACTTAAGATACATGGATAAAAATTCACCAGAGGCCTGGTGTGCTGCAGGGAACTGTTTCAGTCTGCAACGGGAACACGATATTGCAATTAAATTCTTCCAGAGAGCTATCCAAGTGGATTCAAATTATGCTTATGCCTATACTCTATTAGAGCATGAGTTTGTCTTAACTGAAGTATTGGACAAAGCATTAGCTTGTTTTTGAAATGCTATAAGAGTCAATCCTGGACATTATAATGCATGGAAAGTGGTAGTGAAGTGTAAAGACAAAGTCTTGTTGATGGTGCTCGTAGTCACTAATTTTTCTTTTTGGATAGCTCTTTATTGTCATGAATTTGGTTACTAATAGGGATGGTACATACTGGTCAGTAACTTCAAACTAACATGTTTTCTTATGAAATGTATGTCTTTAACACACTCTTAAGTTAACTCATGATAATAGAATACCAGATCCTTATACTCAACAGTTTCAGTGTTCTACTAAACTTTTGCAGATACTGTAGTTGTCTTTTGTTTATTTGTTTAGTTTTGTTACTTGATTTGTTACTTTTTCTTCGAACACAGAAATGGTGATTGGGACAAAAAGTGCTTGGGAAATTGGAAAGGAATAGCATAATCCACTTATTGGATAATAGAAAAAAACACTGAAAAAATTCACTAGTTCCTGCTTTTTGACAGTGTTCCAGTTTATTGCGTTACTATTAAGAACTTAGTCTACCCTTTTATTTAGCAGTATCTCTGTTTTACTTTTTTGTACTTGTGTATAAGTAGACATATAAGAAGTTACTACCCAGGTCATATTGTTATCAACTGAATAACACATGACAAAGTTTGTTCCTACGTCTGCCTCAACACCGTACTTACTGTTGACATTTACTGTATTTTTCTGGACCGAGTTAAAAGTTTAAATATCAAGAGAAGGCCAGGCATGGTGGCACATGCCTGTCATCCAAGCCCTTTGTGAGGCCGAGGTGGGCGGATCACAAGGTCAAGAGATCGAGACTATTCTGGCCAACATGGTGAAACCCCACCTTTATTAAAAGTATAAAAATTAGCTGGGCATGGTGTCGGGCACCTGTAGTCCCAGATACTCGGGAGGCTGAGGCAGGAGAATCACTTGAACCCGGGAAGTGGAGGTTGCAGTGAGCCAAGATTACGCCATTGCACTCCAGCCTGGGTGACAGAGAGAGACGCTGTCTCAAGAAAAAAAAAAAAATAAAATAAATATCAAGAGAAAGTATAATTCTGAAGTCATAACTCTGTGGAAGCTTTTTTGTCAGATACGGTTATCTTTATGGTTAATTATTATAGCAGTTGAGTTTTATCACTTGATTTGCTTCTAAATCTGAAACATTATATTACTAAAACATTTTTTGATTTGTGAATGTGTTGTTTAATGGATTATATCTCATTTTGCAGTAGTAGTTGCAGTGCCTGAAAGATGTCCAAAAAGATAGTGCTAGCTTTTGCTGACCAATGTAACAATCAACTTGCCAATACTGCCTTCTCTTCTGATAGCTATGTTCTCCGTAATATTTTAAGAACTCAGTTCTTCATAAGACTTGTATTTTTTTAGATTTTTTTCCCAAGTCTGGTTGATCCTTGTGTTTTTTTTTTTTTAAAGTGTATTGTCTGTTCAGCTATTTTGCAGGGAGCACATCCTTAAAATACTTAACTGTATCAAAAATTGTGTTTAAAGGAGGATTATTCAGATTGGCAAGCTTTTCCTAGGAGGAGTTTAAATGCTGAAGTATTTAGGTAACTCTAAATACTGAGCAACTGTATTCTAACTACAAAATAGATAGCCTTTCTTTTGTTTTCACTTTTACTATCATTAGCACCGTGTTTAATACCTTTTCGTCATCTATAACACAATTATAACGATATATAAAGCCACTCAAAGCAGATATATTGTGCTGTTAAAAAAAAAAAGAAGTCATTATGTGGCACAGAATGAGGGGTGGCTCGAATCTAGAATCTCCAGTGAAAACCAATGAAACAGGGTGAAACCTCGTGTCTACTAAAAATTAAAAAACGAGCCAGGCGTGGTGGCACTGAGGCAGGAGAATGGCTCGAACCCAGGAGGCAGAGGATGCAGTGAGCTGAGATCACGCCACTGCACTCTAGTCTGGGGGGGACAGAGCATGAAGGCTGGGCTCCCAAGAGTCTCCCCTGAGTTGGGGCCTTGGGCAGGCTCACAAGGATGCTAAGGGTGATGGTTGGTGACGGTGATGTAAGTTGGAGGCCCCGGGCCAGTGCAGAGGTATCCATTTGACCTCGGTGGGACAGGTCAGCTTTGCAGAGTCCCGTGCGTCCTTCCAGAGGCTCATCCAGCGCTAGCAAGCATGGTCCCAAGAGGATCCTAGCTCCCAGCAGTCACTTTTGTTCACACAGAATCCTGGGCAGGAAAGTTCTCAGCAGGCTTAGGCCTCCTAGCCGAAAAGCCAAAGCCACTTATGGGATTTTTTCAAAGAGCCAGTGGTTCCACATGGGGCCGTGGGTAGTTGTGGAAATGGAGAGAAGTGTTTGCAGATACATATTTGAGACAGAACCAACAGGGCTGGGTCACAGGTCATTTAGGACACGGGAAGATGCACATTGAGAAAACCCTCCCAGCATCCTAGGTGAGCAGAGGCATGATTTTTTGAGACAGTCTAGGGAGATGCAACCCCAGATTTTAGGGTTGGAACTTTATTAATGTGTAGTGTCTATGAGGTATCCAAGTCCAGAAATCAACTCGCCAGTTCTGTACAGCATTCTGTAGGGAGATCAAATCTGGGATGTCTAAAGCTAAGAATTCAGGCCGTGGTAATGGATTAGATTAGATGTACTTGAACTTATTTTGCAAAGAAAGAGAGGGCAGGAGATAG
>NW_026652867.1:0-21513 GCF_009828535.3 Hylobates moloch
ACCCACACAGCAAAATGCTTCGTGGCAATTGGTTTCTCTCCTGTGTGTGAGACATAGCAAGTCAGCTCTAACTATTTACTCCAGAACGATCCTACTTCTCCAAAACAATATTTTAACATTCAGATGTGCTGTACTCACAAACCAAAACCCTTATTATAACTTACACTGTATCGTTTTATACAAATCCGTAGATTATGCCTGTAGTTTAGAATATGATTTTCAATCTAATTTTTAAAAGTATCAGTGTCCTTATACAATCTATAGACACATCAAAATAGATTTATTGAGCCTAAAAATGAGATAATTTTTTTTTATATTTACTGTTTTGCTCCCATGGGTGTCTACTTCTTATTTTACACCAGCCATTCAAATATTTACTTAAAAAAAAAACAATCTGCAAAGAGTTCCTAATGAGTGCAAGGATATACTTAGCTACAAATGCTCCAAGAAACTGAGGAGCAACTGGAGGAGGAACTGCAGGCAGCTGATCTAACAGCAGGTCTACAGAACGAGACACTGACATAGAGGCCTTTTGGGATGTCAGTAACCTAATGGGATGAATTTCATTTTTTTTTCCAGGAAGGTTATCTGTGTGTCTAATGCAAGCACAAAAACAATTTAAAAAAAAAAAAAAAAAAAAACTAGCCCAGTACGGTGGCTCATACCTGTGGTCCCAGCACTTTGGGAGGCTGAGGCAGGAGGATTGCTTCAGCCCAGGAGTTTGAGACCAACCTGGACAACATGGTAAAACCCTATCTCTAAAAAAATGCATAAATTAGCTGGGCATAGTGGTGTAGACTGTAGTCCCACCTCCTCAGGAAGCAGAGGCGGGAGGATCACTTAAACAGAGGTGGTTGAGGCTGCAGTGAACCATGATCGTGCCATTTCACTCCAGCCTGGGCAACAGACCAAGACCCTGTCTCTAAAAAAATAAAGAAAATAAATTCAAGGAAAGGAAATGGGGGCAGTAAAAAGTCTCCACTCTGTTCTCCAACAGCACCTACAGGAGGGGCCGCTAATGAGAGCCTCCTATCGTTGTCAGAAGTGTACACTCATGCCATGTCCATGAGGTGGCCACAACCAGCCAAAGACTAGGAAGAGAACAACAGGTGGGCCAGAGCCAGGAGGGCCTTAGCATGCCCAGAGGTACATGAAGTAGGCTGGGGCCATGAGAGTCTCCCCAACTAAGGCTTACAATTTTTTTTTTTTTTTTTGAAATGCAGTCTCACTATGTTACCCGGGCTGGTCTTGAACTCCTGGCCTCAAGCAATCCTCCTGCCTTGCCTTCCCAAGTAGCTGGGATTACTGCACTTGGGGGTCATGATTTCTATTCAAGCACGTCAGTACGGCTTACTCTAAAAAGCAACCTCTTGGCAGCGATGCTCAGCTTGGCTCGTTCATCCACATTTTCTTCATCTGCAAAAAGCCGCAAATTAAAAACTGGACATCATTAGAAAAGGTTAAGTTCAGTCTCCAAAAAGTCTTTCAGGGCTGACCTGGAAATCTTTGAGTACAACAATAGGTGCACTAAAATAATAATTGGTGGCAGTTTCCCCTTGCAGGGAGCCCATTCTTTCTGCTCAGTGAAAAGGTACTAATTTCCCTTGCAATTCAACCCAGCCAAACCAAAGCAAACTCTGTCCAGGGATTTTTACTCTAACACTTGTCTGATCAAGATTTCACAAATATATTTTATGGGGGGAATTTGTTTTATTTTTAAATAGTAGCAGCAGCACAGCAAGAAGAACCTACTCCTTTGGTTTGAATTAGTCGTTTTTATACTGGTCACTGTATGATTCTCTAACTGCTCTCAAAAAGAAGGGAAAGCTTGTCTGAAAATTTCAGCTAGGTTTTATTATATTCACAGGATGAAAACCTGCAGCAAAGGCAGTCATTGATATGCTCCATCATCTTATTCTCTCAAAAAGCCAAAAACCTTATTATTAAATCCAGTCTAGATGAGATAATAAAGAAGAAGGAAAAACAGGGAAACAGGTACTTGCCATCGACAGTTGGCATTTCTGAATGTGAAGTGCACCTAGGAAAGACATTAGCAAATAATAATAATAAATTAGCAGGTGGGAGCAGAAGATCTATATAAAACATCATATTGAAAGTAAAAATAAAAATGCAATTAAATTCTTTTAAGAAATAACCTCCTGGTAGCAATTCTAGTTGTGAAAACACACATACAGGTGTGAAGTACACTGTGGAGTGAGTGTGCACACAATCCCAGCCAAGTACACACCCCGTGGAGAGAGACCAGGCACAAGAACAACTTATTAAACACCACTGATGACAATTTTCTAGACAAATCTTACCATTTCTATGCAATAGTATATGACACTTCAGTATAAAACTCAAATACAACAAGTAGATGGACATTTATAAAATGAATATAAAATTCCTCAGTTATTTTCCCTGTAAAATCTGGTGAATATGCAATCTGGAGTCTAATTTAACAAGAGGGTAATAAACATTAAAACCATTAAATGAAGGAAAACAATATTTCTTACTTCTTAACATCTGAATGCAATGTAAAATTGTGTATGTATCATAATACCACTGTAAAGGCTAACATTCTTTAAAAAGACTTTTAAATAAGCCAAATAAATAATGCTTATAGATTAGATGGAAGAATTATGGAATCGCCAACATCCTATATAAATAGCATCAAGACCGCTAGTGTGGTAAAACTCCTGTGTCATTGCCACGTTCCTGGACGAGGAAACTGCACATACGCATGCCTACCTATCCGATTCCTTTCGTTCTGCTGAAGTTATAGGTTGGGTTCCAAATCTCTCAGAAGTTTTTCTACTTTCACCAGGAGAAAAATAGCATCTTGGTTTCCGGGACCCTCTCTCCCATTCCACACTGGTGGGCAAGCCAGGTCCTTTGGCCGAACTCTCCACCCGTGATTTGCTTTTAGAATCAAAGGGCAGAGAGTATAAGGAAGGCAAATGAAGACAGAGAAAGAGAAGACAGCAAAGGATTATGCATTTCCGTGAGTCAAGGCACAGACACCACCAAACCCCTCTTCATGCCTCTACCATGCACGTAAGGAAGGAGACATTCCAGAGGCCCAATCCGCTAGTTCCCTATTAGTAGGCAGAAGCAGAGTGGTAGTTTCTGAGCCATTTTCTGCATAGTCGCCCTGCACACACTTGTGAGCTAAGCTAATATGATTCAATACAAGTCGAGGAGTGAATCATTGTGCCAGGGACATGCAAGTGACACAGCTGGAAGGCGTGTGAAGCATCGCCTACAGTTGACGCTCCTCCTCCTCCTCCTCCTTTTCTTCCTCCTCCTCTTCGCTGCTGCTGCTTTTGACTCGCAGATATGGAGAACTGGGCTATCCCTTCTGTCACCTTCTAGAACCTTCAAGGTGGGAGGTTTGGGGACATTCTGGGTGGCTGATGCTACCCAGCTACACTCAGATGCATTTTCTGTGGTTTCTGCCATCACCAGCTTGGTGGTGTGACTGGTATCTGTGGTTTGGACATAGCCACGGATTGGCTGTCGTGCAGAGCCTGCTGCCTTGCTGGGGACCCTATCAAAGGCCGAGTGCTCGGACTGAAATGACACGTAGTGGACTGGCACTGGCTGGTGTCTCCTCTGAGTTACAGACTCTGAGGCGAGCTCAGGGCTGTTTCGAGCACTTTCCTCTTTCACCAATTTTTCTCTAACTTTAAATCTTTAAGAAAGAAAAAGGATTAAAGTTGCAAAGTGCAGTAACGGCCTCACAGGAGGAAAGCATGCGTAGATCACAGATTACCAGTGAATGGAAACTGACCCGAGAGAGAATAACTTGTGAAAAAGCATTTTGGTGTCTAATGTTAGAAACCAACTACTTGTCAGATGATTCTGAGTTGAGTTTCCAATTTGCATATGTATGCCCAGGAGGTGCAAAACTAACTCTACCCCTGCAAAAGCTGGCAGGGGTCAGATGCTATCATGGGGGCGAATGGGTCCCTTCTGACCAAATAAATACCCAGAAGCCACAGAAAAATGCATTAATATCCACCACCAGCATGCATGAGGGCACAGTGAGGCTGGTCCCTTGAATCAAGAAGCTTTCCTCATGCACACACCCAGAACATGGACTGTGGGGGAAGGTTCCTGGCATACAGACACCAATTGACCAAACGCTGTAATTTCATTGTCGCCTGAAAATGTAAGAGCGCTTGTAATTATTTATGCTTTTTATTGAGCTCAAGATACAATAATCGCCCTTTTTTTTTTTTTTTTTTTTTTTTTTTTGAGACGGGGTTTTGCTCTTGTTGCCCAGGCTGGAGTGCAGTGGCCCAATATTGGCTCACCACAACCTCCGCCTCCCGGGTTCAAGCGATTCTCCTGCCTCAACCTCTCAAGTAGCTGGGATTACAGGCATGTGCCACCACTCCCGGCTAATTTTGTATTTTCTTTAGTAGAGACAGGGTTTCTTCATGTTGCTCAGGCTGGTTTCAAACTCCCGACCTCAGGTGATCTGCCTGCCTCGGCCCCACAAAGTGCTGGGATTACAGGCATGAGCCACCATGCCCGGCCATAATTGCCTCTCTTTTAAAGCACTCAACTAGACATTCACAAGTCTTTTCATGCAATGCAGAGTATATTCATCCATTCAGAAAGCACATGGCCAGTTTGGGCATCATTATGAATAATTCTAGCACCAAAAGAATGTTAGAGAAAAGACAGTTGCTGACAGAATTAATGAAGTGAACATTTCCCACTACCATCCCCCACTCCCGGGGACTGCTGTTATTCCCCTAGTTAAAAACAAATCCAAAAAGAGATGCCAGGCCCTATGGCTCATACATGTAATCCCAGCCTTTGGGAGGCCGGGCAGCCAGGCAGGAGGATCATTTGAGCCCAGGAGTTTGAGACCAGTTTGGGCAACATAGTGAGATCTTGTCTCTACAAAAGTAAAAAAAAAAAAAAATTAGCTAGGTGCAGTGGCGTGTGCCTGTAGTCACAGCTACTTGGGAGGCTGAGGCAGGAGGACCACTTGAATCCAGGAGTTTGAAGCTGCAGTGAGCTATGATTGTACCACTGCACTCCAGCCTGGGCAACAGAGAGAGAGAGAGACTCTGTCCCTAAAAGACAAAAATAAAATAAAAAAAAATAAAGAGAGATTGCTCTAGTTGTTTCTAGAGTTATTCAAATATCTGAGAGCAAAACTGACATCCTTTTCAAAAGCTACAGACCGTTTTCCATTACTGCAAAACAAAGAAACCAAGAGCTCTGGCTGTGGGGTTGGAAGAGACCTCTGCTCAGATCCTGGCTCAGTCAGGTCGAGCTGTGTAGTGTTGGGCAACTCACCTGCCCTTAGTAAGCCTCAGTTTCTTCACCTTTTAAATGGAAATAATAGTGACATAATGTAATGTGACATTTGCAAAGCACATGGCTTAGTGCTTAGCAAAGAGTAAACATTTAATAGTGTTATCTAGTTCTTATTTTTACTTTTTGAAGTACCATGGAGTGAGAAAGGAGACACAATTCCAACTACTTGAGAATGGAAAACTGATTAGGGCTCAGCTTTAAAAAGTAAAGAGGGCTTTTGGAGTGGGAAAAGGGATTTCTTGCGGGGAGAGGAATGTAGAAACTTTACTTAAGCTTAATTGGCAAAAGTAATTATTTATAATGTGCACTGTATGGAAAAGAATAGTTTATTTAATGACAAGTGCACCCTGCTAAATTTGACAAAAATTCCTATATATTTTTTTAACATAAGAGGCAGGGTATCTATATATGCGTCATTAAAGGACAATCCACACAGACGCACATAGAGGTGGTGACTGTGAACAACTCAGGAAAAGGAAACATTCTGTGTTGTTATTTTTCCCAGAGATGAGCCCGTGTTGGAGGTTTTCATACTTAAAACGTTTGTTAATCAAAAGGAGACTGAAGCGCGGTTCCAGTTCTCCTGTGGAATGCGTGCTTCTGATCAGAGACAATCTGAATGTTGTCCTCAGCCAAGAACAAAGTGACTGTCAGAAACTCTGTGTGGGGAGCTTTGTCCTTCCATGACTTACTCATTCTGACTCCTTCCGCCTCTCCCTGCCCCCAGTCTTAAAAATGAAATGATAGCGGGTTTTGTTTGCTTTAAAAACCACATGCCCTAAATTTAACTGTTGAAAATTAACTACTGGTTTAGAGATGAGATATGAAAGCAAGGAGGCTGGAAGGGCTGGGAGCAGTGGGGAGCTGAGCAGACGGGAAACGGGTAGGTGAGTCCAGCTCAGGAGAGCAGCCCAGGGGCCTGGCTGGGTGCTCACTACTGCCCCCGACTGGCCAGTCCTATGTGAGTTGGTGAGAAGGGAAAAGCAAGAGGTGAAGTAAAAGGTTTGTCAATCAAGAAAGAGGGAAAAAGAGGAGGAAGGAGAGATACTATTAGCATGGATTAGGGCATGTGGAGGAGAAAAGCAAATGATTAGAAAGTAACTTCCACATGATTTTCAAGTGCACCGGTATTAAAAAGGGCAACAGGAGAGTGGGCTGGGACTACAGGCGCCCGCCACCACGCCTGGCTATTTTTTGTATTTTTAGTAGAGATGGGGTTTCACCGTGTTAACCAGGATGATCTCGATCTCCTGACCTCGTGATAAGCCCTCCTTGGCCTCCCAAAGTGTTGAGATTACAGGCATGAGCTACCGCGCCTGGCCGAGGATTATTCTTAATAAAAATCAGCCCTTAGATTTTAAGTTATAGTAAAATCTGTGTATATGTTGACATTTTAATGGAGATTATCTGTTTTTTTTTTTTTTTTCTATTTTGTACACGATAGTACAGGGAAACCCAAACATGAGTGGTTTCTGCAGGAAGATTCCAAAGGGGACACACCTTCACTTATCAACTGACCATCCAGGTACCCACACTCTGGCCTTTTATAATTACCGCTGAATAATGCAACCAATGCAAGAGTTACAAGTACTAACTCAGGTTCGTTCTACTGATATTTACTGAGCGCCTACTACGTGCAAGTAATAAGCTAACGAAGGACAAAGATGAATCAGAAATCAACCCAGCCATTAAAAACCTTATACCGCAGGTAGTCAAGGTAATATACAATCCACACATTCATTTCTTGACACACAATTGAGTATGATGCCATGCAGAATGTGACCGAGTAATTACGCCAGGCTGAAGGTATTTTAGAGAAACATCATGGGTAAGGACAACCTTGTTTTAACAACATAAAGCAAGTCACAGGAGGAATACTCAGATTACTGCCTTGTCTTTTCTTAAAATTTAGAAAGAAAAAAAGGAAATTCTACAAGCTAGTTAAAATGTTTTACCAACTCAAAATCTTATGATCCTGTCTGCAAGAGTTTTTAAATACCAGGCTGGAAACACCTTCCTGCTCAAAGCAATTTCTAAAAGAAAATAAGAATTATAATCAACTTAATTTTCTAAGTTCATTTTGGTTTGAGTTTTGGTTGGAGGGGACAGGCAGGTACCCGGCACCGCTATTGTACATCTTGCTGTAGCCACTGACCTCTGTCTGAGTCTAGGCTTGGACTGATCTGTTTCTCCAGTAAGATCCTCCGGACATGCTACTCCTAAAACTATCACCCCACCTCCCAATCCTCTGCATCATATCAATTTTACCCACAGCAAATAAAAAGTTAAGATGTTTCTAGAGTCATTTCATTTCCAACTATAAAGGGTCCAACTTCTCAACCTTTATTTGATAAGAAGAGTCTGGTGCATCGCCTGCAGCCAGGAACGAAGGCAGCGCAACTCAGTCCAGTGTGCAGAGGGGAAGGGGGCCAGCAGACGCCTGCTGTTAGAAATGACATCAAGTTCCTATAACGAATCCGCCGCCTTCACAGGGTTATGTTTAGGCTGAATGCTTTCTGTATAATAGAGGGCTTTGTAAAAGAAGTGCAATACAACTTTTTGAACATGACCTTAACTGGCAAGAATAAAATTTGATCAGTGTCATCATCAAACTCCATCAGGGGCTTGTGTAAGAATGTTGGGTCAGCATTTATAAAATGGAAATCCCACACAGACCCAGGGGACTTACCGGGCTCCATTTGCTTATTACATCTGAGATATGAAACCAGCCAAAAACCAAAGGACTACCACCAGGGTGGTGAATACTGAAATTTGGTATTTCCTATACAGATGGTCCCCAACTTACAATGGCTTGATGTAAGATTTATTGACTTTAAGATGTTGCGGAAGTGATAGGCATTCAGGAGAGCCTGTGCTTAGAATTGTGAATTCTGTTCTTTTCCTGGGCTGGTGGTGTGTGGTGCGATGCTCCCCTGCGATGCTGGGCAGAGGCAGTGAGCTGCTGCTCCCAGATCGCCACCAGCCACACAACCATGAGGGGAACGACCCATCTCCACAGTGTGCTGCATGGCCAGATGGTTTTGTCCAAATCCAAGCTAATGTGCATGTTCTGAGCATATCTAAGGTAGGTTGGGTGTATTAAGGGCATTTTTAACTTAATGTTTCCTTTGTTTTTCTGACTTGCAATATTTTCAAGTTATGATGGATTTATTGGGACGCAACCCTATCATAAGTTGAGGAACATCTGTAAAATAAATACAAATGTATGTAGTAAGAAACAAACAGACCAGGTGTGGTGGCTCACACCTCCTGTAATCCCAGCCCTTTTGGAGGCTGAGGCAGGAGGATCTCTTGAAGCCAGGAGTTTGAGCCAGACTGGGCAACATAGCGAGACCCCATCTCTATGAAAAATTAAAAAATTAGTCAAGTGTGGGTGGCACATTGTCTGTAGAACTAGCTACTCGGGAGGCTGAGGTGGGAATATTGCTTGAGCCGAGGAGTTTGAGGTTGCAGTGAGCTAGGATTGCATCACTGCACTCCAGCCTGGGTGACAAAGTGAGACTCTGTATCTAAAATATAAATAAATAAACAAGAAATAAACAAATGTATGTGAAGGCATCATTCCTAGAACATAAGAAGCCTTTTAAAATGCTTGCTTCTTATCTTCTTCCTTCTTCATAGTCAATACAGCACTGAAAGTTTACGAATTTCTCTTTTTATGTTTTGAAGACATAATACTTATGGAGACCCAATTCAGAAGTCCTGCGATTTTCAGCAGGGTGAGTCCAGCCTCACCAGGAGGGCCTGAGTTTGTCTTTAGTACATGTAAAGCGGAGTGGTCTGGGAAAGCATTTCTCCAAGTAAGGCTTTCAGGATCCTTGAGGTTGGTGAGGTTGGCTATGACATGTATTTGGGTGAGATTATCTGCCATCAGAAACGGAAAAGAGAGAGGGATGAGGAGAGGCCTAAATCAGACACCGATGGTGCACAGGCTGTCCTGGCCACTGTGTAGTGATGATCTCGCAGAATGTGGCCACTTCTGAGTTGTGCGGCAGCGTCGACACTTCCATCACTCCCCTCTTCTGTCTCTTACCTCCCCCATCAGCCTTCTTAGCTGAGTTCTCCTCCTCACCCCCACGATACAGAGCTCCAGGGTTCTCCTGACATTTCAACTTGGATATCTAATAGACGTCTTAAATTTACATGCCCAGAAAATGAACTCTCAACTTCCCTCTGTCCTAACTTGTACTGGAGTCTTCCCTATGCCAAATCCCTGCTGTGAGTTGCCTTGGCCAAAAAATTGAGACTCACCTTTGATCCCTCTGTTTCTTTCAAACCCCACCCCTACCTCATCAGCAAGTTCTCCTGGTTACCTTCAAAATACAACCTCTTTCCGCCACCTGTGATGCTGTCATTCTAGTTCAAGCCACCACCGTCTCTCACCTATGTTACCAAGATGACCTCCCCATTATTCTACTTGTTTTCATCCTGGCCCCCTAAAGTCTGTCTTCTCCTTGGCAGCCAGCATAATGCTTTGAAATGTAAGGCAGATTGGTCATTCCTCTTGTTGAAACCCTCCTAGGGCTCCACATAACAAGTAGCACCAAACCCAAAGCCCTTGCCGTGGCTCTGGGGCCCTCCCCGATCTGTGGTCTCACTAACATCATCCCTACCACCCGCCCCCTCCGCTACAGCCCTCTCTCTTCACTAGGATGTGACAGCCTCTGGAGAGAGAGACTTCGTTCATGCTCGTCTCCGTGGCACTCAGAACTGTGTGTGGCGAATAGCAGGTCTCAGATGCTCGTGGAATGAATGAACTGGTGAATGATACTCTCCACAGCAACTCTATGAGGTCTTCTCGTCCCCATTTTATAGATGCAGATGGTGAGGTGCAAGGGAAAAGGGACATTAACTGCCCATGATCCTATGGCTGGTAACAAAAGGATGGGGCTTGGACCCAGTGCAGCAGGACCCCCCAGCCTGCACCTTCCAGCCTTCCAGAGCGACAAGCTTCCACATTCTGGAAAATGGCTGCTTCCTTGGCTTGAATGGGTAAGAATGAGGTTGGGATGCCAGTGTTCACGGACTCTAAGGTTAAGCAAGGAAGACACCAAGAACTTCCGGGTCACAGCCACAACCCTGACCGGATGTGGATCTCTCTCTAGTGCTGGTTCCACCGTCAGCAGAGTTACCTGATTACCTATGAATTCTGCGAACCCAATTACCTTCTTCCTTTGTTTCTCCAATGAACAATATCAAATCAAAGGAGTCAGGCAGTGGAAGGTTGTGGACTGAGCTTTCCACCTCGGAGCAGCACAGCCTGATCATAATACTGAGGGATTGGCAAAGAGATGCCCAACTCAGATTTTAAAATATATCATTCCATCAAAGTACAAAATTTACTTCTGGGGCCCAGAGGGCATTATTTTAGAGAGATAATAAAATAGCAGGTGAGTTTTTAAAAACCCCTATGAAAAAAGAGATCACATCTGAAGAGTGGTATTTTTCTTTTTATTCTTCTTTTTCATTTCTTTTAATCTTGTGTGCTGTTATTTTATGAAGTATTCCTTAATATTATGCTTATTTTTGATAAATAATTAAGGTTTCGTTAAGAAATTAACAGTGGGAGATTTGCTTTATACAATGTAATGAGGTGAACACAGGATACTGTGAGACTACAGCAGTCTTTGCACATGGAGTCAAGAATCAATCCTGGTGGACAGAGGCACAAGGGATGATGGAAATGTTTCCTATCCTGACTGGGATAATGGTTATACATTTACCCAAACTCACCAACCTGCATCTTTAAAATCTGTGCATTTGATGTAAATTGTATCTCATTTAAAAAATATGTAGGCCAGTCATGGTGGCTCATGCCTGTAATCCCAGCACTTTGGGAGGCCAAGGTGGGCGGATCACTTGGGGTCAGGAGTTTGAGACCAGACTGGCCAACATGGTGAAACCCCGTCTCTATCAATGAATACAAAAATTAGCTGGGCATGGTGGTGCAGGCCAGTAGCCCCAGCTACTTGGGAGGCTGAGGCAGGAGAATCACTTGATCCAAGGAGATGGAGGTGGCAGTGAGCCGAGATCACACCACTGCACTCTGGCCTGGGCAACAGAGTTAGACCCTGTCTCAAAATAAATAAATAAATAATCAAAATATGTCATCATTGGGTTACAGAGTAAGGACTTCTTGAGTACTGAAAATGTAGCATTTTCTGGGGGCGGAAGCAAGATAAACATGTGAGATAACCAATTTCTTCCAGTCTCCCTTTGAGCTAATCTCAGTGAAGGCCCGAATGCTGTAACCACAGCCCAGAAAGGAGGGAGGGAGGAGGTATGTGCAGAAAGCACAATTGTCAGAAAATGCTGGAATCTGAGGAAGGTGTGAGGCTGGATTGGCATCCCCTCATCTCCTGATGGGAACCACCACTCCTAGAATAAGGTAATCGGGGACTTGACAGCTTTCATCATGAGACTAGACTAGAATCAGCCATTTGGGGCTGTGGACTCAGTTCACAACGCTCCACAAGTGGCTGATGATTTTCTGCTCACTTATCACGATTCCCATTTACTGTTTAATGATATTTATGAGCAGCCTGACTCAAGACCACATACAAGAACCCCAATCCCAGACAAAGCAGAAAGAGCTTTCTCTTATAAACAAGTGCTGCTCACAGTGTGTTCTGCTGATTGATGTCCCTTCTCCATGATTAGACAAAAGGCTTGCACCAGGAGGGAAATTAACAACATCGCTAAGCCTGCTGTGTAGTTCAGCTGACATTTTCTTCACAGCACGATTTTCTCAATGAAGAAAACCACACATAATTTACATTCAGGAGCAAGTGTCTCATAGGTTGTGTGCTGATTAACAGTTTGAAGATTGGCTATTTCAAACAGCACTGCTATAGTTTGGTGACACTTTAAGCAAACAGAAAACAGCAGAACATTCATTCAAAAATTATTTGCTAGGTCACTTGGTGTTATTGGATATGGCCAGTTGCAGTGAAGGAGATATGAAAGTGACTAAGGCAAGGTATCTAACCTTCTCTTAAGGCTTTTATTCAAGTAATGCTATCACTGCAATCATCCTTACCAGAATTATAGATAGGCTTAATACCAAATTCACAGTGCCATGTCTGGAGGAATCCTGATAAAATTGCTAAAGTCCTCTTCTGGGTTTGACAGCCACAATCTAGGGTGCTTGGCATTTGTTTTTTGTTTAAATTTTTAATTTCTCTGGGTACCTAGTAAGTGTACGTATTTATGGAGTACCTGAGATGTTTTGATACAGGCATGCAATGCGTAATAATCACATCATGGAGAATGGGGTATCCATCCCCTCAAGTATTTATTCTTTGTGTCACAAACAATTGAATTATACTTTTAGTTATTTTAAAATGCACAATTATTAGACTATTGTCGCCCTGTTGTGCTATCACAAAGCAAGTCTTATTCATTCTTTCTAACTATTTTTTGTACCTATTAGGTGCTGGGCATTTGAATATCCTTCCTACGACATAGGGTGCCTGTGAAGTGGCATCTGTGGGACTCCTCATTTGGCTCATGATCTCTTTCTCCTCTTTTCCCTTCCAATATGATCATCAGCAACCCAGAAGCCAAACTGATAACATCAGGGCTCCCTATGCCAAGCTGAGCCAAGCTCCAGCTCTGATGTCTCTGGGAAACTCATAGTCTGATCATGAGAGCAGACTGGTGCAGTGTCCAAACACCACAGAAAGTAGAAGTGACTCCAAAAATGGTCCCAGTTTCTATTAAGACAGAGAGAAGTTACAAAAGAAACAAAACAAAAACAAACAAACAAACAAAAAAAACAACCTGGAAAGGTCAGGAAAGCAGGGCAGATGGGAAGGTGGACTCTTCTCTGGACACATTTGTCAGTGGCCCTATTAGAAAGAGATACCCAGATCTAATCTGACCACTGCAGGATGCAGGGAGACCATTGCCTACCTGTGTTATTGGCCACTCACTTTCATTAATGTCCCCCAAGATTGGACCAATCACTTTGGCAGTCATATAAAGAACTTGCTGTCAACTAAAACCCTTAGGTCTGTTTCCCACAAACTGCTATTAAATCAAGTTTCCTCAATCTTGAACTTGTGCACTGATTTTTTTCCCCTCTAAATACAGGACTTTATTAAATTTCACCTTGTTAGTTTCTAACCATTGTTCCAGGTACACGTGCTCTCTTGCCTACATGATCCTGTTCTCTCTCTGTCTCTTCCTCTCCTTCTTACCTCTCTTCCTCCTCCATCTCTCTCCTCTCCCCTCTCTCCTTTAGTCATCAAACTTATTTGCAATCCCTCCTCCAGAAATCTGATCACCCCTACCATTAATATCTGCCAGACTATCTAAAAAAATGCCAAATAGGACCACGTTAATGACAAAGCCCCAACTGGAACCAGAGACCTCATTATCTCAGGCCTGGGCAACTGCAACCACCACTTAATGGGCCTCCCTGATGGGAATCAATTATCCTTCAGAGCAATCCTCCACATTCCTTTGAAGCAATATTTCCAAATTCGTGATCAATCATGCTTGCTTTAAAATCCTTCAGGCACTTCCCACTGTCCACACGGAAAAGGCCAAATGCCTGGTCATGTCATCTGAGGTGCTCCATGATTGTCCCCACCTGGCTCTCCACTTCCTCCCATCCTCCTCCTTCCAGGTCTGTGTTGGACGTCTGTGCCTTCCTGCCTGGGGCAGCCTCCCTTCCACATCTAGCAAACACACCATATCCTTAAGGACTTGGTTCAACTAAGACCACTTCCCCAAGGGGGAAGTATTAATACCCCATCCTCGGTACTCCCATGTCACCCAACCTTGACCTGGAGAACCATGTTTGCCCCACTGTGTGGGCACAAAATTGATATGCCCAGCTAGGAGCAGAGTGCTTGGCACACAGGAGGCTTAATATAATTTTCTTGATTGATTAGCTAAACTACCTTAGAGCTGAAGTTAACCCACGAATCAACAGCGACGAGGTATGGCTATGTGGAATGATGCCCAATGAGTTTGAATCGTCCCAGACTACAAGTTTTCATGTTCTTTTTGAGAAGGCTTTAAGTGCCTTATGCAAATCCATAAGTATGGATGTCTCTACATGTATGTTTCTATAATGCCCTAATCTTTCCTAAAATATCTAACCTCAAAGGGCAAAAACCAGCAGACTCTTCTTCCACAATGATGAAAAATAGCATTTACATAAATGGAGAGTGGTGTGCAGTGGAAAGAGCTCTGACAGGTGCAGAGAACTTGAATGAATGAATGGATGGATGATGGTCTCAGTTTTGTCAAAGAAGCTCTATGGTCTCAATCAAGTTACTTCTTAAATCTTTAGTTTTTCCCATGTATAAATGGGTTTTTTAACTAAATAATCTCCAGGGTTACTGCTGTTTCTGAGAGTCTAATATTCTTTATGTCAGTGCTATTTTTCATCATTGTTGAACAGGGAGCTTGTTGGTTACATCCTTTGAAAGTCAGTTTCAGGCTGAGCATGGTGGCTCTCGCCTGTAATCCCAGCACCTTGGGAGGTCCAGGTGGGCAGATCACTTGAGGTCAGGAGTTCAAGACTACCCTGGCCAACGTGGCCAAACCCACCTCTACGAAAAATACGAACATTAACCTGGCGGGGTGGGTGTCTGTAATTCCAGCTACTAGGGAGGCTGAGGCAGAAGAATCACTTGAACCCAGGAGGCAGAGGATGCAATGAACTGAGATTGCACCACTGCACTCCAGCCTGGGCTACAGAATGAGACTCTGTCTCAAAAAAAAAAAAAAAAAAAAGTTACGGAGTTTAGGAAAAAAAAGCAGGGGCCCTGTAGAAACAGTTTATATGGATTTACATAAGGTACTTAAAACGCCTTTATGTCCACATAAACAAACAGACAATTTATTTTGTGGAATCTTGGGGTGAGCCAACCCTTCACAGGGCAGAGGTCACTTACAAGGGGAGAGGCTTATAGGGTTACTGGGGACCAGAAAAAGGAGATGGTGACTTCAGGTGTATCAGAACTGTTTTAATGCAGCAACTGGCTGGCAGAAAATTATCTTACCAGGAAATAATAACTTAACTGAAGTTTTCATAAAGGGCAGGGGTTGCCCTTGGGTTGTATCCCTAAGTATATAACAATATATAATGATACACTTTAACTCCCTGCAACTCCCAAGAGTCTGCAGACTAAAAAGTGCTTCCTATTACCAAAGTGAAGTCAAATCCAGCACAGTCAAATTAGTTTCACTATATGGGTGTCCAGCTCTAATTATATAACAGCTTCCAATTACAAAATGTTAGGAATGGCTATTAACTTCTGAATCTCATTAAAATTAACAGTTAATTTGCTAAAAGTCGCTTGTTTGGAAAAACTGCTAATGACCATTCTGCAGATATGCACAGGTGTAAAATCTGCAAGGACACAGGCTCAAGGACAAAATTTTGCATTTAAAATCTCACACGCCTTTGAGTTTTTAGCTAGTGTACATAGTAGCTAGGGTTTGGGGAGATATATTTATATTTAACCCAATGAATAGGAATTGTCTGCCAGGCACAGTAGCTCATGCTTGTAGTCCCAACCCTTTGGGAGGCCCAGGCAGGTGAATCACTTAAACCCAGGAGTTCGAGACCAGCCTGAGCAACATGGTGATACCCTGTCTCTACCAAAAAGTACAAAAATTAGCCAGGCATGGTGGCATGTGCCTGTAGTCCCAGCTACTCAGGAGGCTGAGGCAGGAGGAATGCTTGAGCCCAGGAAGTCAAAGCTGAAGTGAGATTGTGCCACTGCACTCCAGCCTGGGCAACAGAGTGAGACTTTGTGTTACAAAAAAAAAAAAAAAAAAGGAAAAAGAAAAGAAAATTGTCACTTGCCAACAAGAACAGAATAAAATGAAAAAAAAAGGAAATGACTTAGTCATCTATTAAAAGCTGAGAGCTACTAGCACTATAGCAGGGAGCACAGGTGTCTGGGGGTACAGGGACTGAAAGCTGAAGCCAATTCCATTCCAGTAATAGAACAAGCTGTGAGGAGGACCCAGATGTCTGTTCTTTAGAAAGTGGCTCCTGAGATGTATGTTTCTCCATGATGCGCTGTCCTGAATCCCACAGCCTGTGTCAGAAAACCCGCCTGCTAGCAGACACAGGAGCGTGGAAGGTCAAGCACAATGCTCTCCTGCAGACTCCTCTCTCAGTGCATAGAAACAGACCACTGAGCCAAGAGAGCTTGAGGCTCTGCAGACAGTTTTTAGACTAAAACTTCTCATCGGGAGATGAACAAATGCAATCAGAAGTAAACTCCAAGTGCCTAGCACAAGCCCCTTCCTTTCTTAGTGGCTCAGTCTGCACCGTGTCAAGGTGTTGCAGAAACTGCATTCCAGAGGGTGCCCTAGTCTATTTCCTGAGCTGATCCGCAGCTCTCTGGCATCCATAGGGAGCCCTGCCCAGACTGTCATCCACCAATGGCAACTCTCCCAGGGGACCAATGTCAGCCTCAGCTCTGCATGAAACCTCCATAGTATTCTGACCGCTAAGGATACAATTTGCTAAGGAGAAAGGAGTGGTGAGGGACTGCAGTATAGTAATGACAAACAAAACTAACAAACTAGGGTTTTCTAGAGTGGATCACCACTAGAAAATGAGGTCTATCTTCCATTTTACTCTCTCTTTGCCAGTCACATAGTTCCCAGAGAACAGAGAGTGACAGCTGGATGCTCAGCAAATGCAGCAGCAGGACTGGAGACAGTGAGTTTCTCCACTCATAAAAGTAACAAAGACAGCGCATTTCCTTTACATAGATACATGAGATGCATAAAGTAGCAAATTCAACAAGAGCTTTGGATTCAGAATTTCTAGTAGTAGCAGAAGCTCATATGTTTAAAAATTTGAATAATCCATAGGACTCAAATCCCTTTGAAGTTTATTCTAAAATTCACAGTGGTGGAATTTACAAGGATGGCTCCTGTCAGTAACACTACCTCTCCAAATACCATTTATGAAATTCCAAGTTTACAGGTTTGGAAGGGTTGGAGAGGTGGGGCTGGAAGTACCTTATTATTCTCTACTTCACCTATTTCGTTACTACGTGTATTCTTAGTTTTCTTCAGAACAATGTGTTCATCTGAATTCCTGGGCATCTAACAGGATTTCTGAGCTAAAGACCCTGTAATAGCAACTAATCAATTAACTAATTAAAAAAAAAACTTCTTTATCATATACACTGAATACTAAAGAATTGTAAAATAATTACTCAGGTAAATATTGTCCTAAAGACTGTTATTTAGCCTGTAATGTTTAAAAGGAGTATAGTACAGTGAAGTATAAGAATTAATGATTATTCTGTATATGTGCACAGGTGTGTACAGGTGTTAATGTACATGAACACACTCAAAAACAGCATTGAATATGGGGCTCACATTTGAATGTTTAGGACACTATAGGTGGTCTTTTGATGGTATATTCATGAGTGTTGTATTCATATTTAAATAATAAAAGAAAACAGCCTCTTGCCTGTAAGCACAGAATAAAATGATTAAATGGGAATGAGTTGCTTCAGAGATTTAACAGCCAAAAAGTTTGGCAGAGCTAGCTGATAAGTGAGTGTAGCAGTGAGAAAAATATTCCATTTTAGTGACAGAGCAAATCCCCAAAAAAACCCCAGAGCATTAAAATTGTTATTTAAGGATACTTTTTTTCTTCACTTGTTATCTTCTTAAATTTTTCTGCTACATTTTTCCATATCAGATGACATTATTATTTTCACTTATGGTTATTTAGGTCACCAAAGAGGTTTCTTTTGTTATTGTTTTAGGTTACAAAGTATATTTTGGTTTATCTTACTTCCTCCTAAATGGAAATCAGACAATGACTTTCTGAAACTTGGATTTCCTGGCTCTAGATAAAGAATAAGCAGAATTTTAATACATTTTAAATCCATTTTTACAAGCTGAATAACTGCCGTCATTACAATGTAAATCTTATTTTTTTTTTTTTTTTTGAGACAGAGTTTCGCTTATTGTTACCCAGGCTGGAGTGCAATGGCGTGATCTTGGCTCACTGCAACCTCTGCCTCCCGGGTTCGAGCAATTCTCTTCCCTCAGCCTCCCGAGTAGCTGGGATTACAGGCATGCACCATACAAAAATTAGCCCAGCTAATTTTGTATTTTTAGTAGACACAAGGTTTCTCTATGTTGGTCAGGCTGGTCTCAAACTCCCGACCTCAGGTGATCTGCCTGCCTCAGCCTCCCAAAGTGCTGGGATTACAGGCATGAGCCACTACGCTTGGCCAAATCTTAATTTTTTAAAAACATCAAATTTGTCACATATTTTCCATTCCTCTTTACGTAAATGTATTTCAGGTATTTTCCTATTATATAGAAACTAATTTGTGTGTCTTTGCCTATCAATCATAGAATCGTACACCTTAAATAACTTAGAAAATAAAGGATGTGCCTCTTCCAGAAGTCCTTTACAATTTCTTAATTCTTTTTAATCTTTTTCATGAAAGTAAAGTACTGTGAGGCTATGGCTTGGCTTATGGAAACTTCTAGGTAACATGTATCTTCAAAATAACCTATAAAGAAGTGGTTTTATTTTGTTGCAGGCCTAAATATGTCAACAATGCTTTTTGCTAGGTCTTAAGACAAGTTATATACATTTTTGAATATTAAGATTTTAACTCACACAAAATACGAAATATCCTGTCCTTTTACGAGGAATGGTCAATAAAGTCTTAATTACTATTGCAACTGATTAAAAATCTTATTGAAAATTATTGAGAATCTATTATACATAATCTAGGTGACTAACTCAGATACCATGATAACAACTTCAACAGCTGTCATCATGTGGCAATCTGAAATTAGATTCCTCGTTTCTTTTAAACCAGTGTAATTATGTATCTCTAATAATCTTATTTTAATCTTTTTTTTTTTTGAGATGGATTCTGGCTCTGTTGCCCAGACTGGAGAGCAGTGGCACGATCTTGGCTCACTCCAATCTCCACCTCCCGGGTTCGAGCAATTCTCCCTGCCTCAGCCTTCCGAGTAGCTGGGATTACAGGCGCCTGCCACCATGCCCAACTAATTATTGTTTTTTGGTTTTTGTTGTTGTTGTTGTTTTTTTTCTGAGATGGAGTCTTGCTCTGTCGCCCAGGCTGGAGTGCAATGGTGCAATCTCAGCTCATTGCAACCTCCACCTCCTGGGTTCAAGCGATTCTCCTGCCTCAGCCTCCTGAGTAGCTTGGACTATAGGTGCATGCCACCACACCCAGATGATTTTTGTATTTTTAGTAGAGACGGGGTTTAATAATGTTGGTCAGGCTCGTCTCGAACTCCTGACCTCAGGTGATCCACCCACCTCGGCCTCCCAAAGTGTTGTGATTACAGGCGTGAGCCACCACATCCGCCAATATCTCCAATAATCTTTCTAAATTGGAGCGGGTTAGGTTCTTTGTCCTACTCACAAAACACATGAAGGACTTCCTTTGGTAGAGAGTAACTAAACCAAGAACATGGTTTCTACGATGAAATGCAAATTCCCCAAACAAAAGACCTTCATTTCAAAATATTAGACAGTAACTCACAGTCCCTACATTTCCAGTAATTAAAGCTAAAGGCTGAACAAAGGTCCTCAAAATGCATCCTTGGGGTCTATGGTATTTAATTCTGTTGGAAGCTGATCTCTCTAAATATTTCAGTCTGGATGCTCGAGTATGTGGTGACAGGTCTTTGGGTTAATACATTTCAGTACCACAAGGGTCTGCTTCACATGTGTTACTGCCACTTAGAGATGACCAGGTGTGCACCCCTCTGTCCCAGTGGGAAAGAAATAGGGGTGTTTCCCACATATGAATCTTTTTCTTTCAGAATGAATCTCCCTGACCTTAGGTTCTCATCCTTTCTCAATTCACCTGGGAAGCTATTGCTGTCTGAACTTGAGTCCACCTAGACAATTACCCCAAATTTTTATGCAGGACAGTTAAATAAATTGCACTTTTAATATGGTCATCACACTTTTAAAATTTAAATTTGGAAATAAACATATATTCTCTTCTGGCATCCGACTTTCTAATTTTATACCTTTTTCAATTTCTTCAAATGGCAGCTGCTCTTATCTTGAGGAGATCCTTTTACACAGTGGTTTCTCTAACAGCTGATCTTTATAATGTGGGGTTCTCACACATACCTGTGTCCTAGTGTGTGATACACTTACAGAACTAGGCATTCCGGTTCTATTTCGTGTATATTGCAGTCGTACTCCTGTGGCCTCCGCTGAGATGCTTCCACTGGTTAATGGTGCTGCTTCTGTTCTGTGATTCTAATCACAGCAACAAAAGCAATCACCAAAAATCATCAGTCTCTGATATGATTACAGAAAAGCGGCGAAGAGATGAACTATGAAAGGGGGGTGGGAAACCCAGTAAGAGGATCCTGAAGTGAGGAGTCCATGAAAGTGTCCCCATGACAACTGTTCAGTTTATTTTTTAAAAGAACATAAGAAACACACAAACGAAAAGAACACGAGGCTTCCTGCTTTGGCAGAACCTGTTTTGATATTGTGGAAATTTAAGAATCCTAGGCCAGGTGTGGCCTTATGCCTGTAATCCCAGCGTGTTGGGAGGTTGAACAGGAGAATCTCTTGTGGCCAGGAATTCTAGATCGGCCTGGGCAACATAGCAAAATCCTGTCTCTACAAAAAATATAAAAACGAGCTGGGGGTGGCACATGCCTGTGGCCTCAGCTACTTGGTAGGCTGAGGCAGGAGGATTGCTTGAGTCCAGGAGTTCCAGGCTGCAGTGAGCTGTGATGGCACCACTGTACCACTGTATTCCAGCCTGGGCAACAGAGTGGGACTCTGTCACCAAAAAAAAAAAAAAAAAAAAAAACATATGCCATGACATTTCTCCAGTGAGCCTTGACCTCCACAAGATGCTAGGAATACCCAAACCCTATCACACAGAGAGGCAAAAAGAAGGTATTCTCCTGTGTTCAGGGTGCTTAGCGTGGGCTGGATGCTTACTTGGGTCGGGCCAGGTTAACTTACGAGGGTAGCTGCGAGTCAGCGAAGGAGGGGCTCCGGGAGGCCGCCTGCTGCAGGGAGGAGCTGTGCACGTGCTTGGGGGACTGTGGCACTTCAGTGAAGGAGGAGTCTCGCCCAGAGAAAGAGAAGGTCGAGGAACTCTCGGCTGCTGGGGACAG